>NC_053426.1:2720996-2866206 GCF_007990345.1 Gossypium hirsutum | reverse complement strand
TTTTTTTTCTTTGGATTTTGGGCTATATAAAAGCCCTATGGTCATTGTAAACGGGGGAGGATTTTGATGTTTTTTTTTTGGAGATTTCAAAGGGAAGAATCGGTTGTATTTTGGGAGGACCCCTTTTTTTTTTCCTCTTCTCTCTTTCAATTTCTTAACCAAAAGCAAACAATTGATATCCGAAATACTACAATCTTAACATCAAAAGGCAGAGATTCGAACACCCAAAAATCAGTAAATCAACAAGTCAAAAATCAGAACCGGAAACCTAAGGTGGTTGTGAATCTATTCTTGTTTTGTCTTTTGTTCTATTTTCCCATATATATATACTAAAAAAATATAAAAATAACAATATAATATAAACATAAAAAAATAAAAAAAATATTTTTTTTACATGCGGTGGCCGGCGCCGGCGCCGGCGAGCCTCCGGTGGCCGTCCGGTGACCGGCCCCCCTGGCCGGATTTTCCTTCCCCTCTCCCTTCTCTCTCCCTTCTCTCTTCCCTCTCTCTTCTTTTTTTTCTTTCCCTCTCCCCAAATGATTTTTTTGGTTAGTTTAGGCCTTATATAGCCCTCCAAAACGACGTCGTTTTTTCATTTGAATGGGATATTTATGCGCGCAGTCCTTCCGCTTTTTCAGGGTTTTGCAATTAAGTCATTTTTCTTTTTTCCAATTTGGCCCCATAATTTCTCGCGCTTTTTGATTTAGTCCCCGCTAATGTGCTGCGTTTTAATGGAATGGAATAATTGTTGTTTCGGTCCCCCTATGTTTTGTGCGCGCTCAAATAAGCCCATTTCTCTTCATTTCCTTTCACATTTGCCCCACAACTTTGTTTTTAATTCAATTTTAGTCCTTTTTTTCGTTTATTTTTATATCTTTATTAAATATCCTTGTTATTTTTATATTATTAGTATTATTAGTATTAGTATTATTATTATGTATTAGTATATATTTTTATTATGTACGTGTATACATATATATATTTTCATATTTAATATTTTTATTTCATTTTTATTCTAATATTTATTAATCTTATGTTTGTTTCTTTTATATTCCAATGTTATCATTATTATTATTATTATTATTTTTATTAGTTTATGCTTTGTTATATATTTATATATTTATAATACGTATATATACTTGACATATTTGTATATACCTCGGTAATATTATTACTAGTTTTTAATATACGCATATATTACCTAAATATTTTAGTATTATGTATATTCTTCATGTATTATATATGTGTCCTTAATACTATACTTTATTTGTGTCATGTTTTTTTATGTCGTATTATTATATTTTAATATTATATTATATAATTATATATACATATATCTTTTATATATATGATCATTGTATATATTTTAATATTATTAGTTATATTTTACACTATTATATATATTTTTCTAATATTATATTGTATATACTGTTGTTTATATATATATGTGTATGTATTTATGTAGTGTAGAAAATAGTTTTATTATCATTCTTATCATTTCTAAGGTATGCATATACTATATATGTTCTATGTATGTTATATGGATTCTTAATATCGCTAAATATATATGTCATCATCTTATATATTATTTATATTAAAATATTTTAATATTCATAATTTCAAATTGTTGATACATTTTTATAATATATTTACGTACATACTTTTCATTTATTATAAATATACTTTTTATATTTTTATATCTCATATTTTTATGTATACATAGGTATAAGCATAAATACATACATCTTAATTCATATATATGTATATATACGTACTTATACATACTTAAATATATTTTTCATATTTCATAATTCTTATATACTTACATATATTTATGCATATTTTACATCATATACATACTTATATATATTCTTTATATTCTTAAAAATGCTTTTTGTATACTTCACATATTTTATAATTCACATACATATATTTTATATTATCACAATTTGTAAATATATATAAACACATATTTACATTTTTATTTTTATAATACTTACCGATTTTTTATATATGTATATATTTATCTATGTTTTCATATTCTATAATTTATATGCGTTTCTTATTTTATGGCTAAAAATTATACATGTATATACATTTTTACATAATTGTATTTATCGTCATCATTGTTATTTGGTGTTTGTTTATTTATCCATGTACACTTGTGCTTTTTCTAAAATGTTAGTTCTATTTATTTATTTGTATGCTTTGTTTATGTAATCGCCTCGTCATTTCATTTTGCCTATTGTATTGTTGTTACTCACTTTACTTTGCTTACCTTGTCGTATTCGTTATTGTTTTGTCAAGCATTAACACCAAGCATCAAAAGGAAATTTTTCTAAATAAGGCAATATTTCGCATTTGGAAAATCGAGAAAACGTGCCCTAACGTGCTGGGTTTCGATTTCTCGTTCGACTAAATAGCCAAATATCCTCTTAAAGCTTCAAAGTGTGGTTTCATTAAACTATAAGGTGATCTTGGTTTCGATGGTTTAGAGTATCGTGTCCTAACGTGCTGGATGTGATATTCCTTCGGAATAAGAGAATCTTATATTTCAATTCACGTTATCAGAGTTTCTTTTAAGGATCGTATTTTTAAAACTCTTCAAATTTTCAATTTTCGACACTAAGACACTAATTAATCAACTAGGTACCAATTTTGGGCGTATCGAGGGTGCTAATCCTTCCTCGTGCGTAACCGACTCCCGAACTCATTTTTCTGAATTTCGTAGACCAAAATCGTTGTTTAAATAAAATTAAATCATTTATTAAAAACAACCACTTTTTGAGGTGACCCGATCACACCTCGTCAAAAAAGGATTGGTGGCGACTCCCGTTTTCATTCTTTTTTTTTAAAATCCAAGTCGACCCCGTTTTCATCAAAAAAAATGGTGTCAACAGATCATACCATCAATATATGATTCAGCTAAATCATAAATTATAAAAACTAAGAGGATTGTCATGCTCCATATTATATATATATGACTTAAATGGTAATTGTATGACTCATTATTAAAGATAATAGATATTTTTGTATAAAGTAAGCCATAATTCGTAAATAAATATCTTACTATAATTGTTTAAATGAATTAACTTAATATCGGGTTTCTTCTAATGGTAATATATTAGTTGGCATGGCCGCATTCTGGATTTGTTTAATCCAATCTTGACATTTTGGATTGTCGGCTTGTAATTTCAAGAACCAGTCATGATTCCCATAGTCGACATTATTTTTCAGTGTAAAGCTTCAAGAACTGCCCTCCTTGGCATCTAATGCCTTGGTATCCAAAAATTTTTACTGAAATTCATACCAGAAACAATTACCATGGCTCAATCCTTTGCATTCGAGATCGCCGGAAAAGTATTGGAGAAACTGGGGACTGGTACCTATGAAAGAATTAGCTTGGCATGGGGTGTTGGAGAGGAGTTTGAAAAGCTTAAGCAGACCCTAGCTGCTATCAGAGCAGTGGTCCTGGTCCCCTGGATGCTGAACAACAACAGGCTCCTAACCTTGAGCTCACTCATTGGCTGCAAAAGTTCAAAGATGCTTGCTATGAAATGGAAGATTTGATAGACGAGTTCGAGATCCAAGCGTTGAGGAGGCAAGTCCTGGAACAAGGAAGCATTGGAAGGAAGGTACGCCATTTCTTTTCTGGCTCTAACCCTTTGGCATTTCGCTTTAGGATGGGCAATAAGATAAAAAAGGCAAACGAGATGTTGAATGAGATTGCAGCTAAAACGGCCAACTTTCATCTCACTGAAAAACATGAAACTAATGTCATACATCGTGAGAGGGAAACCTCCTCCTTTGTTCAGACATCTAGTGTCATCGGTCGAGATGAAGCTAAACAACACCTAGTTAACTTCTTAAAGAATCCAGCTGATGGGGAAGATATCCCTGTCCTTCCCACAGTTAGGATCGGAGGTATTGGGAAAACTACCCTGGCCAAATTGATGTTTAACGAGGAGAGTGTGAAGTCGCATTTTGAATTGAGAATCTGGGTGTGTGTTACAGAGGATTTTGACATCAAACAACTGATGATAAAAATCATTAAATCTGCCACTGGTATGAACTGCAAGGACATGAATAAGGAGGAATTACATAAAGTTTTGCAAGATTGTTTGAATGGTAAAAGATTTTTTATGGTAATAGATGATGTCTGGAACGAGGACAAGAAGAAATGGAGTGAGCTGAAAGATTTGTTGTGTGGGGAAGCCCAAGGGAGTAGAATCATTGTCACAACTCGTAGCCGCAAAGTGGCTACAATCACAGGCACATCCCTCCATACGATTTAGAGCATCTTTATGATGAGAATTGTCTATCATTGTTTCTTAAACTTGCCTTTAAAGAAGGTGAAGAGAAACAACATGACAATCTTGTAAAAATCAGGGAAGGAATTGTTCAAAAATGCAAAGGGGTTGCTTTGGCCGTGAAGACTTTAGGCAGCCTACTCCGTTCAACTAGGGTACAACATGAGTGGGAAGTTGTGAGAGACAGTGAACTAGTGAAGTTGAAACAGGAGGAAAATGACATCTTGCCTGCTCTAAAACTAAGTTATGATCATTTGCCCTGGTATTTAAAGCAATGTTTTGCCTTTTGTTCAGTTTTTCCAAAAGATTTTGAATTCGGTCATTACCGTTTGATCCGATTGTGGATGGCAAACGGCTTTTTGCAATCGCGATACGAAAATGAAGAGCCAGAAGATATTGGGAATCGGTATTTGCAAGAGTTACAATCAAGATCTTTCTTCCAACAAGTTGAAGATGATATTATTTATTCTGCCTTTAAAATGTATGATTTAGTACATGATCTTGCATTATCAGTGGCGCAAAATGAGATGAATTCATGTAACCATTATACGACTGGGAATGTTCAACATTTATGGTTTGATCTATCAAAGCAA
This sequence comes from Gossypium hirsutum, assembly GCF_007990345.1. Taxonomy (NCBI): domain Eukaryota; kingdom Viridiplantae; phylum Streptophyta; class Magnoliopsida; order Malvales; family Malvaceae; genus Gossypium; species Gossypium hirsutum. The sequence goes on along the minus strand of NC_053426.1, from coordinate 2,861,303 downwards.
GATGCTTCCCAGTTACCACATAACTTGGGTTGTCTGCAGTCACTTTTCTTATTAGATGAAGAAGGCAAGGCTGATAGCGAATCTCTTATTGCAGAAGGCATCTCAGGGTCTAAACATTTGAGGGTGTTAGATTTGGCTAACTGCAGTTTAGAGCAATTGCCAAACAACATACGTTATTTAAAGCAGTTGAGATATTTGAACCTAGCCTAGAACGGAAATATAAAAAGACTTCCAAATTCCATTTGCAATTTGCAGAGTTTGCAAACACTTGACCTTTATGAATGTAGGGGAATTGAAGATTTACCAAAAGACATAAGGTATCTAAATTAGCCTTAGAAAATTAATGGTAACAACAAAACAGACACGTTTGCAAGAGAATGGAATATCGTGCTTAAGTTCTCTTCGGACTTTGGGTTTTTTTAAATGTGAAAATTTAGAAAATTTGTTTGAAGACATTCAAAACCTCACAGCCCTTCGAGAATTGTACATCGATGAATGAAACAACTTGGTTTCATTGCCACAAGGTTTAAAATACCTAACTACATTACAAACTTTGGCAATTTCAGATTGTGAAAACCTTGATCTCACTAATGGGCAGCTGGATCTTGAGAGAAAAGTAGATGGTAGTCTCCGGAAACTGGCGATTGGAGGATGCCAAAGCTGGAGTCACTACCCCAATGGATTCTTCTAGGATCCACCAAACATTGCAGCACTTGTTCATCAGCAACTTGGAGAATGTCTTGACGTTACCAACGTGGTTCCAACATTTCACATCCCTTCAAATTCTTTACGTTAGAAATTGCTCAAAGTTGTCGTCTCTACCAGAAGGAACGCATCACCTTACTGCACTTAAAATATTAATGATTGAAAGGTGTCCGAAGTTAAGCAAAAGATGCATTAAAGAAAACGGTGAAGACTGGCCTAAGATTGCTCATGTCCCTGACTTTTATTGTGAAGCCATGAAGACCTCAACAACAGATGATGAATAGATAAGGTAAGTCACCGAACAATACTCTATTTGAATCAACTTTTTAAATACTAACATTTATAAATAAAATTAGGTATCGAATACTACTTTATTTCTCATTAGTATTAAAAATTTGTATATCTATTAAAATGACAGGTCAAATTTGAAGATGTTGAAGTTGTGTTCGATGTTTTCTACATATGTTAAAGTATGCATTGTTGATTCCTAAGGTATATTTGTTTGTAATTTGATTTGTGTCAAAGACAATGATGTAATTTCGTGATGATTGGATAGACATGAGGGAAGGATGAAATGTTTCGGGTTGAAGCAAGTTCGATGTGAGAGGGGCTTCAACTAGCTTGAGATAAGGGCTATCGACAAATTGAGCTTGAATCGAATAATGCTTTGTTAGTTGAATTAATGTTAGCCAGTAACTCTTCTGCTAGTCATGTTGCAGAATGACGTGCTATTCACAAAATATTTTATAGAAATTGAAAAGTTCGGATCCGTTACATTCCCAAAACGCATAATGAAGTTGCAGGCTTTATGGCTAAACATGTTGCTCCAAGTTTCACAAGTATCTAGGTGTTCTCCATCCCTTCTTAAGCTATACCGGGTTGATTAAAAAGGATAATTTGAGTTTTGATTTATGATTTTATTGTAATCGCTTAGTGCTGTTTATTATTTACTAAAAAAGGCAATGATAATAATTAGATTTTTTATGTGTAAGTGTAATTATGCTTCTTATTTCTTTTGTTATAAATAAATAAACTCAAAATTTTTTGTTGCCACTAAAAAGTAGTTATAGGCTTGACGAACAACGAAATTTTCCATGGTATGTATGTCAACATAAAAGGGAGATAGCATTACGAATATTATTCTTGATATTAAAAAAGTTAAAATATTTTTATTTATATCATTTCCATTTTTTATATATGAATTTTGGAAAGAATTTTATTTATATAATTAGACCTGGGTCAGATTATTTGGTTCAAAGACTTGCCGAAAAAGTGAGAGAGTCTAGGTAAAAATATAGGGCCGAAAAATGGGATTAGATAAAAAACGAGGTATGTTTTATAAATGAATTGGGCCTTGGGTAAGCTTTTTTGGCTTGTGCCAGGTCCGGCTCGAATTTACAAAAAAAATAAATCTATTATTGCTTCCATTGTTTTGCTACCATTTTGCTATTATATGCTACTATTTTATTGTTATTATTTGGATATTACATAACTCTTATTTTATTTTGCTACTATTTTAGAGAAATTTGTTTAATAAGTTGCACTTATCTTATTGTTATTTAAGCATAAATATTAAATATTTTTAATTAATTTTCAATTTGTTAAGAAACATTTATTTTAATATTTTTAGTGTATTTGATGTATTATATTTTTTAAATCTGTTTTTATATAAAAATAATAATATTAAATTTTTAATACGGGCGGTTGGACCGGACTTGGGCAAAATTTTAGGCTTATTTTTTAGATTGAGTCTAAAAATTAGCCTAAATTTATGTTGAAGCCCGCTCGACCCATAATCACCTCTAGGGTAACATTTATTAGTTTTATATTGTTTTAAAATCATTGGACCAAAAATGATTTAGGGACAAAATTAAAATACATCTTTCCTAATTTTTATTCATGATAAAAATGATTTAGGGATGAGATTAAAAAAATGGTTGAAATTTGAGTATTTTTCAAAACAAACCTAAAAAATTATTTTTCACCTACACCAAAAAAATAATAGATAAATAAATAAATAAACAATTTTAAGAGAGCTTACTTTGCACAATATGAACTTCATAATTTTCAATCCTTCTCTAATGTCATTTTTATTCGAATATGACTCGATATCGTCTCTTTAAAGAACTATGACTCTAACTCTCCATTCCTTTTTATATAATTCTAATTTATTAATACTAAAAATCTCCCTTTTTGCAAGTAAATTTTTAACTAATAATTATAAATTATATTATATTTGTAATTTTCACAATTTTTTTCTATATTTTATGCATAGAGTTCTATCCATACGATGAAAAATAAAAAATAAAAAATATTCTTTATCAGTCTAAACTTATACTGATATATATATATATATATATTATAAACAGCCAGCATGATTATGTCTACGAAGAACGCAGTCGAAGAGGAAAACCAAAATTGGAAGAAAAAAGGACAATTAGAATCATATCAACATTAAGAAAATCAGATTGCATGAACCTCTGTTTTCGAGTTTAGAATCGTAACAATGGCTTGCATGGCAGCTACTATATGAAACATTAGAAATTAGAGACATGTTGAAACAAACAGAGATTCTGATAGTAAGAATGCAAGTTTACTTCGTTAGAAACTTCAATCAAAACACTTATATGAGTAAGCAACATAAAACTCATTACCATCACAACCTATATACTTGGTTTTTTTTTTTAAAGAAAAAACATCATACTTCCCAAATTCTTTTCAGCACCTTCACAAAATGTTAGCCCATAATTATTTACCCCCCCCCCCCCGCAGCTTACATGATAAGCTGTACCACCATCAACACGTTGGAACTTGATGTCTACCTTTTCCGCTTGGACTTCAAGGAGGTGACCGACTGAGAATTGCTGTGCCAATTGCGCTTCCTTTGGTTGATGAACCAGTTGTTGATTTGCTTTAGTTGCAATCCAGTTTCCTCCACAAGTTTGGCCTTGTCATCTTCCTGTATTTTGTCAACTCATTAATTTATTTAAAGGTTTTTGTTCTGGCAAAAAAAAAAATTTAATTGGAAGTTGATGTTTAGTTGGTTACAGTTGGGTATGGCCACTTTGAGTGCTGTTGCCACCAGTTCTTGAGCACTGTAGTGGTGTCACCTGGTAATTTTCCAGCCCTTCTTTTGCGTAATATTTCCTCCCTCACATCCTCAATTCTTGATTTGAAACCCTGTTCAGACATAAAAATAATCTATGTTAATTGTTGTTGGATTGATTTAATCTGATTCGAGTGATTTCGGTTTGAGTCAATTTTCGTTTTCAAAATATTTGGATTTAAATATCAAAATTTTCATATTGACTTATCTCGATAAAATAATAAAAAGCACCTGTTTGAGTTCAATCTTGAGCTCTTGACGAACCCTCTCCATTAAAGATCTTTCAGATTCTGTGGGAAGTAAGGGACCAAAACCCATTAAATCATGGCCTTCGGGCCCAGATTGATCCATGGAGAAGTCCATTTGAAGTTCATCCTCATCGTCTGACATTGTTGCACCTGTGCCTTCACCCAAGGTTACTCCTACAAAATAGGAAAAGTAATACATACAGTCAGCCAAAAATGAAAAATAAGAGATGAATTTATTTTTTTTTAATTTTTCTTTCAATTGTATTTTTAAATAAGGGAAAAAGCATCTATAAAAATAGAGGGGACTCTTGTCCCACTTCTTAAATGAGGCAATAAAAGGATTAATCTTTTTCTTTTATTTATTAAACATAGAACATGATGATAAAATTACATAGAACATGATGTCCCTATTACTAGATGACCATGACATATGATAAATTTATACTTTATTAACTCATCATACAAACATGTCATGTCATGTCATTATCCCAATCACTTAGACTACCATGATGGTATATGTATCTGTTCCACTAATGTTTTAATTTCTACAAACATCCCATGTTCTCAAACCTATGCATTAAATATCTGATTTTCATTTATAAACTTATGACGTCAGTTTTTTTTCCCAATAATTATAATTGGAAATGCAACAATTAAGGTTTTCTAAATAAATTTTAAATAATAATAATGACATACACGTGACATCATAAAATTTATAATAAAATAATTAATTTTATTCTTTAATTAATATACATGAGTTAATTTACATATTTTTTAATAAAAAATAAAATACAAGGGATTCTTTATGTTATTTTTAGCCTTCAAAATATTAATTAAGTTGTTTATGTAAACACAACATGGTAGCTTTTTAGACTTGAGTAGCCTGCAGTCATCGTCAAGGTCAACAACTGTTATTTTAGAAACGACTGTCTCAGGCTATGTATATGTATATGTTACGGCCATTAAAATGGTCTGGTTGGACCCCTATTGTCTGTCAGCATTGAAGGTGTAATCAACGCGAGGCATGACTGTCAAAAAAACTGTCTTTAATGATATCTTGAAAGCTTTTCCAAACCCTAAAAGCATCAATATACCATTACAAACTGCCTACTTTTTTTTGTAGACTTCTGACAGAATTTAGCACCAAATTGTGAAAGACACGAATATCGTTGCATTAACTTGAGCCAATGTAGCCACTTATATATGTCATTGGGACAACCATTTCCTCATTTCTAGACTCTACACCCTACTCTTTGATCTATTTACATATATAGCTTCATAATTTAAAATCATTGGTTGTATCCCAAATTCAACTTTAGTTGGGTTGATATTTTCTTTATTTTAATAATTAGTGAAAGGTGAGGTGAATTAGTTTAAGTGTGTATTATTATTTTTTATTTAAAGATTAAGAAGTAAGATTGTATTTTAAAAAATATATGTGGTAAAAAGTATCGACTCATGTAATAAAAGTGAGATTGTATTTTGTCCTATTTACTAAAAAAATGAGTAAATTAGTCTTTCTATATTAGATCAAAAAGTAAATTAGTCATTTATATTAAAAGTTTTATCTATTTCTACTGTTAAAAACTCGTATGGTTGATAAAATAACTAAATAGTGACACGATGCGTGTCATGTATATCTCATACTAATGTATAAGGACCATTTTTTAAGGAAAGAACAAATTTACTTTTTGATCTATTAGATAATAGATAAGAACTAATTTATTCATTTTCTATTAGAGATGACAAAAAGCAATATTTAGATCTTCATGCTTCTTTCAGCAAAAAAATATTGGTTCCAACCATATGATGGATATTTTCATCGTAACATTGAATTCAAGATTTAATTTTTATCGAGTCAAGAGTGTTTAAAGCTAAGCCCTCCCAGCAAGTAAGTTTTCATGAGTTCAGTTTATGTTATCATACTTAGGGGCAAAGCAACTATCACCTCGATCAATAGCTTACTGGTACATTTAGAAACTAAACTCGAAATTGTAATATGGATAAAAGCAACCCTAGATTCCAAATATGGTGATGAAACCTTAGAATCAAAGTATTGGCTATGTTGGTTGTGGTGGGAGCGAAGGTAAAATCTTCTTCCCCAAATTATAACTATTCTGCAGCCAGCCTACCTATATTTTTATGTATATAAGCTAATATTGTATGACTTTTATTTGTAGGTCCTACGGCACCCACATGTTGGTACGGACTGTTAACCTTGTAAGAAAATTAACCCAAATAATCAATCCTTATCCCTTCATGCCTTGCTACCAACCGCACCAAAACACGACATTATTGAAATCTTCATATAAACAAATAAAAAAAATCATATAATTCTATGAAGATAATTATTTTATCAAGAGAAAGAAAAGGGACAAACCAGTGAGCGCTTGTAAGTTATTTTCAATTTCACGGCAAGCCATGACAGCTTCAACGGCATGGACTCTGACATGTTGTTGAAGCTGTTCTTTGAAAGTACACAACACTATCAAATATTGTGCCTGCACCAAATATGTCAAACAACAAAAAGAAAAAGAAAAGAAAAACCCTTTTCAAAAGGACAAAAGACAAAACAAGAAAAAAAGAAAAAAATGGATTTAAAACAAGATGAACTGACCAAGAAGTTATCAAGCTCTTGTCTTTCATGTGGTGATAAAGAGTGACCTTGTTGTTGTGAAGCATAGGATCTCAAAATGTTATGCGACTCCGCTAACTGTGCATCAATCAAAGACAACTGATCAATCGGTGTAGCAACACGAAGACAAGACACATGAGCTGCTAAAAGTTGTTCATAAAGTGGATGTGTAGCTATCTCCGCCTTGAGATGACAGTTCTGGTCACCGGTAACTGACACTTCACCGCTACTTAACCCTCCAATCGTTTCACTTCCACCACCACTACTCATCATACCTAACCCACCTGGTTCTTGCATTTTTTTTTTTTTGGCTTTTACCCAACAACAACAACAAAAAAAGTGGGTTTTTTTTCTATTGAGAAAAAGAAAGGTTTTTTGATATATATATATATAAACGACCACAAGGGAAAGAAAGAAGGAAAGAAAGAAAGAACTCTTTGTGCTTGAGAGTGAAATAAATTTTTTTCTCGTTAATGGTGTAATATAGATTGGACAGTGTATTGGGATCTGAGTCACAAGACTTTCTGCACCACCCTCTTTACTGCTGCTATATGTTGCAGGGTTTTAATTTTTACTTTTACATATGCAGGGAAAGTTAAAGAAGCATGAAAAAATTTTCAATATATATGTCTGTGTGTGTAAAAAGAGAAAAGCATGGATATGGGGAGAATTTTTCAAAGCTTTTGTTTGGTTTTGAAGGTTAAAGAGAAAAGGGTTAATCAGAGAAAAAGAAAGGAGGTGTGCGAAGCTATTAGAATCATTATTGTTTGGAAGAAGAGAGCTCAGATAATAAAGCAATGGAAATTTTTGGCCATAGCCAATAGATAAAGCTGGTTCTATGTACTGACAATTTGATTTCTTTTTGTTTTTTCTCTTTTATTGTAATTTTTTTTTAAAAATGGAAAAATATTTGTTTTGGTCTTTGTTAGATCTAAAAGTTACGATTTAGTATTTATTTCATAATGAAATTGAAAAACCAAAATTATAATTTGATAAACAAAAAGCTAATTTTGGGTTTTTTATTCCTTTTACTTTTATTTCAAGATATTGTTTTATTTAAGCAAATAAGCAAGTGGGGCTTTGATTTGAGTTTGGTGAATTATGTAATTAATAATCAACCTTGAATTTTCTTTTTTCATAGGGTTGGTTGATTTGATTCAAGGTTATTAATCATAATTTTCTTCTTCTATTATACTTTATTATAAATTTTATTTTAATTATCATTAAAATTAATCATTATAACCAATAATTATCTCAAACTCACCAAAACAAATCTCAATCGATTAATGTTTAATTGAATTAAATGTATTATGATTCCTTTAAGTATTTTTACGTATCTATCTTTAAAGGATATTAATATTTTTATTTATATGATAAGATTCTTAGATAATATGACGTGGTATGTATTAATTAACACGTATTTTTTACATGTGAATTTATCTACATAATGGTACAAATCCACCCATATAAGCTCATAAAAGGATTTATTTTGGTTTTTTCTAAAATTGTAAAATGAAATTACATTATTAATTAATCATCCAACCATCCATTTAAGAAAAATAAAGTTAGTAAAATAATAATTAAAAGAAAAAAGAAGAAGAAGAAAATACAAGTGATAAACGCAACTTTTAATTAACTTCGTCTTTGTTTAGTTATTTAAGAAAGTCGGCTGAGGGTTGAGCTGTCACTTGTCACTGTTCTGCCTACTTTCTCTGGTGCTTTTCTTTTATTATTTTTACTTAATTTAGATTTAATTAATGTTTTCTCTTTGCAAATTAAATGAATATTTTATAATCTTTGAACACTGTTGTAACAATGCTTGTCCGTACAAATTTTTAGTCAGATTTATATGTTAAAATTCATATAAAAATATATTTTCTGAAAATAAAGATTAATTAAATTTAAAATTTAATGTCACCTACTTTTGGATTCAGATTTTTTTTAATTTTTTTGTTTTAAAAATTTAAGTACTAATTGTTCAATAATGTAGTTTTATTATTATTAGAATATGAGTGGACTGACCACCAGCAAGGGGTGGATAAGGATATTGACGTTTGATTGGAATCATTTCATATGTTATATGCAAAAAGGTTTATGTCAATCAAATATTTGTATTTGTTACCCAGAAATTTCAAATGTTGATGTAATTGGTAAAGGTGGAAGGTTTTGAATTTTGATTATTTATTTAGATTTATATTTGATTTAAATTTAGGATTTTATTCAATAAGAGCAGAGTTAAAAAAAAATTCGAGAGATTGAGATAAAATTAGTCAAGCTAAAAATTTGAGTTAAAAAGACTTAAAATAAATTATTAGTTTTTTAAAATAGGCCGAAATGCATTTTTTAAATTTATTTAAAATATTTAAAAAAATTAAATTGATAGTTTCAATTTTTTAAGGGTTTAAAAGTAAAAAATTTTATTTAGTTAGGGGTTCAAGACCCTGCCTACCCTTTTAGCTATGGCCTACCATCCAAAGTTATTCTGGTTTATGGTAGATTTGGGGATAAATTTTTTGAATTGATTTTAGGGTAGATTTGGATAGATAGTATATTTATCTGTAGTTAATGTAAAAATAATAGTGGCGGTAAAATTAGATATTGTGGTGTGAGACAAAAAATAAGCTAAACGCACCGCACAGAAATCTCACCGCCCATCCAAACCCAACGTTTTGTGTACAAATTTATTAATTAAGTTGGATTTGTATAAGAAAATTTCCATTAAAGCATCGTATGAAGCGTTGCAATCTTGGTGGGTTTGCTGGAGGAAGGCTTTTATGATACTCTTTAATTTTAATTAATATTTTGTAAATAAGAATATATTTGTTGAGGCGAGGTCGATGTGTCCGTATGTTTTTTGGTGGGGAATTTTGCTTTCTAATTCTTATAAAACTTGAAGAGGCGATAAGTTCATAAAGTACAAAACTCTCGTTAAATATTTTGTTGATTGCTTGATAAGGAAAATCATAGGCATTATGAGAACAATTCGTAGACTTCTTTTTTATGGTTAACATTATTTTAAATACTTTAAATAAAGTTAACATTGTTATGTAAGATAATTTTGTATAATATATGTTTCTAAAATGGTCCTTAGAGTGAAAAATTCTTATTTTCGAATGACTCAATTTATTATTGACTCAAAATTCGATTTTATTAATTCAAATTCGAAACCATTAAAACTTTGTTATATATATACAAATTTCAAAAATATGAATTATTTAATTAAAACCAAGTGAATTTAAAATATTTTGAAAAAAAATCATTTGCAATTATCCAAAATCGAGTGTCGAAATTGAATAAAAATATTTTCAAATGACCTAAATTCAAAAAATTCGATTAACAAATTCTAATATTATCTGAATCCAAAATTTTATAACCTTAATTCACTCAATCAATATTAATCTAATCCAAACTCATTTTTATCATAAAATAGAAACCGTACAAGAAAATAAGATTCCTAATTAACGATCCCTAACATATTGGCCAAATAAGATTCCTTGTGATTTCATCTTTGTTAACTTTTTTTCGTTAATTTTATCAAATAAACTCTACATAATTAAATTATATATAATATTATTAAAAAATTTTAATAAAATATATCATAATCTGACCCATCCGACTTACTCTAGTGACTTAGTATCTAACTCGAAAAACCTTCCTTAAATACATTTCCAAAATCCTTCTTTGAGATCTACTCTCCGGACAATCCATTTCTTATCTCCTTCTTCTCCACTTCCGTTGATATCATGTATCAACAAATATATTTGAGTTATTATTATAATTATCATTATTATCTTTTACAATGGACTATTCTTCATGGTGGTCGGTACTGGGTATATACGAAGCGGGAAATTTTATATATCTCCAATTGTTGGTGGTAGGCAACTTTTAGGACAATTTTAGGCATTGGGTCCTACTAATCACTTTAGGATTTTAGCAACAAAAAAAAAATAGTTGTTATTCAAGCAATAAAAACATGTAAAGTTATTGTAGCTTCCTTTGTTTACTTTTGTTATTTTGGTGGAAATGTTTGGTTTGGAAGCAAAGAAGTATATTTTTCTTTAATTATGGTTTTATTTACTAAATTTTCTTATATGAATGTTTCACAAGTAATGTCTCATTTATAGAATATTATGCAATTTTTGTACATATGATTTTCTTTTATAGCATCAATTTTCTTAAGAAAGATTAAACAAGGTGAAAATATGTTTCAAGTCCATGTACTCTTTGTAAATTTAAAATTTAGTCCATTTACTTTTTAAATTCTGAAATTCAGATCCAATTGTGAACACCTTTAAATTTTTGTGTTAAATTTAGATTAATTACAACGTCATTTTTTTTTGCTACATATCTATCGAGTGAGTAATTTTTTCTATTTCAAAATGTCACACCAGCGAGTATAATAAAAGAATTTCACGATGTTCCCAATTGAACTGAATTTAGAAATTTGAAAAGTAAAAAAAAACTAAATTACTTAAAATAAAAATTGAGAGACTAAATTCTAAATATGTAAAGAAAATAGTGACTTAAAGCATATTTTAACCATTAAATAACAACATATATTATGTATTGTTAATTGAAAAACTATCTCTTTAATTTAATAAATAAGTCTAGAGCTAAAAAATTATAGGCATAAAATACATATTTGATGATTGAATTATGCAATTTGGATCACTTTGGCCCTAGTGTTTCATTGGGGTCCATCGATATTCTATTATTTGTATTAAACTATTAATTCCCTAGAATTTAACTGATCACACGTGGGAGCATGTCTCTAACAATTTTTTTTTAATTTAAGTTAAAAATCATCTAAATCGATCCGGACCAACGAATTATTAATCTGACTAGTTCAATTACCGTCCAATTCTAAAAGCATCCCACCTATAGTATTAAGGCCTGCTTAAATTTAAGATTTATTTCACAATTCCCTTAGGATTGAAAATTGTAGTCATCAAGATCCATTTAAAAATTCCAATAAAACCCTAACCCTAAACCTCAAAAAAAAATCTCATTCTACTTATTTTATTTATCACCATAAAACCAAAAGTCCATATTACATACCCTAATTATCCTATCTATTTATCTTCTTAAAAAAAATCCTTAAAACCAAAATCCAAAAATTTACGATGGCCTACTCCTTAATGAGATTTGGAGGACATGCTACTCAATTTACAACAACAATGGATCAGAAAAGAGCATTATAGGGCCATGAAAAATAAGATTTTAAAATAACTAGACGCGTGAATCCGTGATGACTTAAAGGATGTTAGTTTCTATACTATTAGTCAAATCTGCTACTTCAACCTAATGTCGGAGTTTGTTTCTTCTCTCGTTGAAAGATGGAGGCTCGATCCCTATAATTTTGATTTTCCTGAGGCGTAACCTTGATAAAGCCGAAACATGTAGCTCTATTGATGGGTCTTCGATCAATGGAGACTCTATAACTAGAAGAAGTGGTTTTACGATTCTCGATTTACTTGTTGGATTGTCAGGTGTATGCCCCCAGAAACAAGTTAGACGTGGATGGAAAGTTGGTTAAATTTTCATGGTTAGGGAGTCAATTTCATAAACTCCGACGAGATGAAACATTTTTTAGTTGATTGGAGTTGTATTGATGCTATAAGTTTAGCATTTTAATTCATTGTATGTACCTTCCATTTTACCCAAAACTACTAAAACATACAATTGGGGTTAGCACTCTTGACATAGTTATAGAGTAGTTACAAGTCCGATCTAAAATATAAGCCTAAAGCCTTAACAATAAAGTGACTAGCGCGACTTGAACTCAAATCACAACTTGGGCGGTGAACACCCTAGCTATCAGGCCAACACACATGATTCAAAGTTTATTTTTTAAAATTATGTTATAAATTACATAATATATAAAAATAACCTAATGTAAAGTATTATAAACTTAAAATCGGTTTGACGGGGTTGAGCTCGAGCCTTGAATGTTCAAGCTCAAGCCTGACCCATATTTTAAATGGGTTTATTTTTTTGCCTAGACCCATTTTTCGAGCCTAATATTTTTGTCCAAACTCTCTCAAATTAAATGTGTAGGTCTTCAAGTCTCACCATGTGTAAGTTTTAGTCCAATTAATCAATTCATTTTCTAAATTGTTTTCAGTTATAATTTACTTGTGATGTAATAGCTTAATTATTTGATCTATCGGACCCAAACAGGCAATATAAGAGTTAAAATGATCCAAATAAAATAAAAACCAAAACAAATTCAATTATATTATTCAAAAACCATATTAATATTCATGCCAAAATACTTTTCCCATTTTCTAGAAGATGAAGCTAATCAAGAACTTAACAAATATGTTAATAGTCAAATATCGTAGCAATATATATGATTATTGCACGAAAAATTAAAAAGAAGATCATTAGAAAAGAAATAAAAATGTTAGATATAATTGAAAGAAAAATGAAAAAAAAAACCCAAGCAAAAGCAAAAGAGATAGAAGGTTAATGACGTAATTCCAAAGGAAGAAAAGAACAAAAAAAAAGAAGCATCGGCGTTGGGGGTGGTGGTGGAAGTAGAAGTGGGTTCAACGTCACAGCTGTAACTCTGTCCTATTCCCCTACCTAAGATCGTGACAGGCGACACCCAACGTCAGGGGACCACACCTCACCACACTATTCATTTATTTATGTTGTTTTTCTTTTTTACTTGTTTATTTATAGTTTGGTTAAACTGTTAAAATAGTCACTTTTATTTGTTTTAAATTATATTTTAGTCATTTATGTTTAAAATGTTAAATTTTAGTTACTTACATTATTATTTTGTTCCGAAATGATTACTTTGTTGTTAAGATCTGTTACCTCCCAAATGATAATCCTACGTGATAGATAATAAATGCTAACATGGATGTCCAGTTGGGATGAGAAAAGTTAATTTTTTTTTATAAAAACATAATACAAAATTTTACCCTAAAATTTAATCTTTTCCGGTTAAAAAAGAAGCAACAATTGAGTTTTTCTTTTTACCATAAGAGAAAAAAAGAGAAGAACATAACGATAAAGAAGAAGAAGAAGAAAATGACACACCAACATCTATACCTGCTTGCTATTGTGGTTGCCCACAATACACAAATAAACAAAAATGAAGCATGTCCGTTATCCATATACAAATACAGAAAAACATGAAAAGATTGACCGTCTTGTTGCAAAAAAAAAAAAACCATAATATATTAACCCAAAACTCAGGTAAAGACCAAAAAAATCCATTATTTACTATAATTCATGCTTGAACCCTTTATTGAATGGATCCTTTGTTCTTCCAAAATCCAACCGATTGATGAAGCATTTAATTTGATTTATATTATTTTGATTCAATAAAGATGACTATGAAAATGAATGGTTTTTTCAGTCAAAATGGAAACGAAAATTAAAACAAAAAGGAGATCAAAGGTTCTTTTTTTCAGTTAAAGGATTAATTTAATTATTACAGGAAACTAAATTAATATTTTCCTTTAATTAATTTAGAAAATTCAATTAATTAAATTAAAAAAATTATTTATTTATTTGGCTGAACATCCACGTTGGTATTTAAACCCCATTTTAACTACCACGTCAGACTGTCATTTGGGAGATAACAGATCTTAACGACAGAGTGACCATTTCGAAACAAAACGACAATATAAGTGACTAAAACATAACATTTCAAACATAAATGATTAAAATGTAACCTGAGACAAGTAAAAATGACTATTTTAAAATTTACGAATGAACCCTCAAAGTATACATATCACATTAATTAGGTCATTCCATCAAATTAGTTGTAAACTTGGTTGTTAATTTTAGATCAAATTTGATGTGTGGTATTTTTTAAATATATAGATTAAATTTTAAATACATTTGTACTTACCATATGTACAACTTAGATATGACTTGTTGAAAGTTAAAATATGCTCCAAGTCTCTATACTCTGCATGCATTTAGAATTTAGTCCTTTTATTATTATTATTTTTTTAAACATGATAACTTGCATGGCAATCCACATGTACTTCATGTTATTTTTTTAACTTTGTTATATTTTTTTGAATATTTTTATAAAATTTTAAATTATTTTGTGACGTGACAAAATAAGATAAATAGTGTTATATCAGCATAAAATATACATGGATTGATATTCAGGGTGTCGCACTAATATCATTAAAAAAATGAATGTGTTAGCTATTATATATATGATTTGATTTTTTTAAATATTAATAATCAAATTTAACTAAGAATCAAATTAAAAAAAAATTGTTTTATTATTACGCTTAAATAAAACTAATTTATTCTCCAATTACATATACGTGTATGGTTGAAAATACACATTGATTTAACTTGTCAAGATAGGAAAATCTACAGTATTATTAAAAGCAATAATGTTAATAATATTCTAAGATATCCATTGATTCTTTCCTCGTTATCTTCCTACATTGCCTGATTCTTCTCTAACATTACGATTTATACGAACCTTCAAAGTGGAAAGTCATGATTTTGAGGATAACCCACAAAAGATAAAAGTAAGATTTTTGTAAACAATTTCCAACTACCCACCTAAAATAACAATATAATATGATGCAGTTTTTCTAATTTGTCGGTGTGGCATATCGTGTCGGTTATTAGCTTTTGTTTTCGGTCATAAGTAGAAGACAAATTCAACTCTAAATCGATTGATTTTTTTAATTAAATAATTAAGGATAATCAAAAGCAATCTAAAGTAATAGCTTTAGTTTTTAAGTATGGTTGATGCAAGATTTTGTGATGGAGGTCGCGTGTGTTTTATATTCTACTGGTGTTGAAAGCCACTACAAGGGTTGCTTAAAAGTTTGAGGTGCTTTGGGAGAGGTTGGACAGAGTTTTGGTATCTTGAACATGTATATCCACTTAATGGTGGTAAGAGTCCTATTTTAAGAGTTTTAAGGATCCTTTGTTCTATGACAAGATGTCAGCAATACGTTTGGTGGAGAACTCGTTTTTTCATACAAGAACTAAACATGTGAAGGTTGATTATCACTTCATCAAAGAAAAAGTGTTGTAAAATGAGATTGAGTTGTAACATGTTAAGACCGAAGAGTAAGTTGCAGACTTATTCACAAAGAGCTTGAGTGGCAACAAGATTGAAAGTTTCTACAATCAGCTCGGTATATTGAAAATTAAGTAAATTAGTGTCAAGGGAGAGTGTTAAAAGATGTAAGCCTATACAAGGCATTTAGTTGTTTTCAAAATTTAATCAATTCAATTCAGCTTTCCTCTATGTTTTCTTTTCCCGTAATAAATCTGAACAAAATCCACACATAATAAAAACTTAAACATAAGAACCCAAATCTCAACCAAGATTCGTTAACAAAAGCTATTTCTTATATATTTTTAATTCCAAACAATGTTAAAGGCATCCTTAAGCAATAAAAAAGAAACTTTATTTTCCAAAAATAAATTTAAAAAATATAAAATTATATAAAAAAATCTCATTTTTTTAAAAATAAGAAAAAAATAGAATTATATAAAAATTCCTGAATTTAAAAACTATTTAATTTAATTTTATAAAATACATAAAACACAAAAAAAGAGATAAAATAAAAAACTTGTCAAACAAATTCAAAAAAATCTAAAAAAAATTAACAAATCAGGAAAAATATATGAAAAGTTATTTAAAATTTCCAAAAATTTTAAAGAATATTTTTCTATTAAAAATAGTATTTAAAAAGAGCAAAATTACAAAAAGAAATGCCAAAAAATTCAGAAAAATCTCAATTTCTTTTTAGAAATCAGAAAAATATGGAAAGATTTAAAATGTTTGAACGGAAATATAAAATTTAAAAAATTTTGGTTGTTTTTTTTTCTTTATTTTATGTGGAAAACTTTAAATTTGATTATTAAATTCAAAATCTTTAAAAATATATTACACTATGGGCAAAGTGAAAAAAGAATATTTTCAATATTTTAAATCTTTCCATATTTTTCTAGTTCTAAAAAAATGAGATTTTTCTGATTTTTTTACTTGTTTTGTATTTTCACACTTTCTTTTAACTTTATGTATTTTTAAACAGAAAATATATATTTTTTTAATTTCTCAAAATTTTATATAAATTTCTATATATTTTTTTCTAATTTTTTAAAAAGATTTTTTTAAATTTTTTGAAAACTTTTTGTATTTTAAAAAAAATAAAAAAAATATATTTTTTAAAATTCTTGGTTTTTTTTATATAATTCTATATTTTTTTCTTAGTTTTCATGTTTTTTAATTTATTTATGAAAAATAAAGTTTGTGTGACGTGTCACACTCTCAGCGAGTCACATCATCCTTTTTTAAGGCTGTTAACGGCCAGAAAAAATAATAACGGATTGAAAACTTTAAGTACCAAATTGATAAAACAATTTTCGACGCACTAGTGATAATTGGGTGTAACTTTGTGGGGGCAAATAGTACATTAACCCAAATAAGAAAGAGCTAAATAAGGCTCATGCCTTGAATGTTAGAGCTCAAACTCAACCTATATTTTAAATATGTCTAATTTTTTATATGAATTCAATTATTGAGCCTTATACTTTTGTCTAAATCTCTTATATTCTAAACGTATTTTTGAAATTAGATATATAAGGCAACCTTGAAAAGATCTACGAAGATTTAAAAACTTCACAAAGTGGAGTTACAAAGTTTTCATATGTGTAGGGTTAATCACTTTTTAGGGCCTAAATTTGACAACTTCTCACTTTAGGGCTTGAATTATCTTTTATTCAAGTTAGGTATTATACTTGGCAATTATTTCTGTTTGAAGTTTTTTTTGTTCAAGTTAGTCTTGAAAATCTTAAAGTTCAAGCTTCAATATAGAACAATTGTCAAGTTCAAACTCTAATATGAGAATTAAGTTAAGGGATTAACTTAAAAAAAAAAATTCAAACTCGAATGTAAAAACAATTAATTACTTAGTTCAGACTCTACAGGAACAATTGTCAATTTTAAAATTTAACTTATAGAAGAAATTCAAATCTTAACGTAAAAAATAATTAGCAAATAAGAATTAACCTTGTGTTACGTATAAATCTTCGTATACATCCTGATGAAGTCAAATAAAAGGATATGAAAGAAGGCCCAAAACCTTGGTCGGGTGATGGACACTGACAAAGTAGACAGTGACGTTTTGGGGGGAATTGACCAGAGAGAACATGCTCTACGCCTCTGTTCTTTCATTTCATCGATTTAATACCCAAATGTTGCCCCTTTGTTTCTTATGCTCAATCACCATCACCATCTCCTCTTTCCAAAATCCTTGATAACAATATATGCTTCCCTTTCCATGCCATAACTTTTCCACACTTTCACATCCAGTGATCTATTGATTAAAATATAAAATGAATCAAAATTATAAAAAAAGAAGAAGTTAAATTCTTGATATAATGACAATTGTTAATTAGTATTAAAAGTAGTAATAATATATATTGCATTTAAAAAAAAAAACATATTCGAAATTTAAAGATCATAAAAATAATAATAAACGTTAAATATAAATTATAAAACAGACATGAAAAATATAAAAAAAAAATAAGTTTTCAGAATTAGATTGTAGTCGAACCAGTTAGGCCACTAATTCGTTGACCAACCGATTTAATTGAATAAATCATTAGAAATTCATGAAAAATAAAAATATATTTAAATAAAAAAATCTAGTTCAACCGGTTCGTATCAATTTATAAATCATTGGTCTAATACCTTCTTTCGAACCAATACTTTAACTAATTCTTAATCCAATTGACAGGAACAGTAAAATTTAAACAACATAAAACAACCTACCTTATAAGCTATTAGTTAATGTTTAAGATTAAATTGAATATCTAATTAAGATATACATAATTTACCCAACTATTGCTTTTACAAACACAACAAACGCCTCATTGGCATAACTCTCTTTTTTTTTTCCTTAAATTTTAATACACCAAAAATAAAATGGAACAAGTTAATGCTAGACTGCTAGTCCTATAAGAAATAACAAGCCCATTGGAAGTCACACCAACTATTCTATGTGTTTGAAGTATGGGGCTTCCACTGTTTCTGGAACCCATTTTTCAATGACCACCTTGGTCTAGATTCAGCCCTCTCTAGCCCATATCTCTAATGCACCAAGCTAGAGCTGGGGTCTGATGTAGGACCGTAGGTTACCTGTTGGATTGGATGGTCTATTTAATTTCCCTGTTCATTTTAGTACAAATGAGAATCATTCCAAGAGGGCAGGGCGTGCCTTTACTTACCACATGGGAGGGGTACCCTTAAATAGTGAGTGAATGATTATTGTACGAAAGAGATCAGGATTTCCCAGTCTAATTCTACAACAGCCTGAGCTAGATCCAAGCATTGTCCTTGTTTCTAGTACTTCACTTACCAATAATGTATTTATAACAATTATTAAAAAAACCCATATTTTTCTTATCTCAAGAACATGTCAAACATCCTTTAGAATCAATTTTTTACCATAAGTGAAATTTAATTCAATATTACCATAACTTAGGGCATTGGAGGTATTTACCAAGCAAGATTTTTTTCTTTCTATATCAAATAAATAATATGTTTTAAACTAAGCTTTATTATAGCAGATATGTCAGATAGTGTTTGTTTCAAATTTCATTGCCCTAAGAGGCTTTTTTTAGCTACAATTACTTACTAAAAAGTCCATATTTGTGGAGATAACGTACGTAAAATTAAAAATATCTTCTCAAAATATCTTTTTGTTATAGAATATTTTTCGGTCCAGGAAAATCCTCTTAACAATTATTGAATATTTTTTTGTTGAGGAAAATCTTCTATTATTTTTTAAAACCATCAGTACTATTTTACTTTTTTATCCCTTTTGAAAATAATATAAATAGTAGATTATTCTACCCAATTTTCATAACACAAAAAAATTAAGAAAATTTAGTTTTCTCTTTTTTCTCCCGTTCTTGCTCTCTAAAAAATTTTGGTGTTTTACTAAATTACATTAGTGTGATATTCTAGGAGATTAGGTTTTAAGCGGGACCGTTTGTGACCCTTCTAATATTTCTTGGGAATTGAACCTAGTATGGTTTACCCGAGTTTCTTCCATTTTATTTCTCGACTTTTATGAGAAGAGCAATCATTTTGAGCTCCGAGTTTCTTCATTCAAGTGTACAAATTTGGAAATACAGTGTCAACCTTAGGGGGTGACATCTATTTCCGATTACACCGATAAAGATGAAATTACTTTTAAAGTAATGATTCTCTTATGACACAATGATTAACAAGTTTGTTTACAGTAGTATATTTCCAACATACATAACACCCATAATAAATTTTTTTTCGTAAATTAACTTGATACAAATTATTTTTCAAAGATTTTATTTCTTTTTTTATTTTTATTTTTTATTCATTGTTATAAATTTGTGGCATGTTATCATTACAAGAAACAAAATTAACCTTAGAATTATCTATATCGTTTAAGTACAGTAAATTGTTTTGATTTTGTTTGTGGAGTGAAACCCTCTAATTCTTTCCAACAATTGACCAATTTGTTACTAATGGTGAAGATTCTTATTTGTTCATGAATAATTATTCTTTCACGTTCAACATCATGTGTAAACATTTATAGTTCAGGACTTGTTTCTAATAGACTTATTTTCCGCCATTTAAATCCAAAGTAACAACTACAGGCTTACCTTTTGTATCCAATTCTTTGCTAAAAAATATGTATAATTAAAATAATCATAAAAATTATCGAAAAGGGAATTGAGTAACTTTTTTTTTTTACAGTGGTGATTATCCTTTTCACTTTTCTTTATATCCTTTTTATGCTTATATTTCTCTTCACCAATTATAGATTCAATATTTTCTCTTAGGTCTCTTTTTCACTAAATATAGGAGAATATAATCATTTGTTACTATTAGGTTAACACAACTCTAATAGTTAAAATATAGTTATAAAGATTGAGGGACATATCAGGTCGCTCTTTTGAAGTAATACGTACCCTCTCAATGATAATAACATGTGCAAAGAGGTTGTATTGCATATTATCTCCGAATAAAGCTTTATTCACTCACAATTCAGCTTAATAATCTACACAACTTTAAAGGTAAAAATTTTATAAAAATAACTCTTTTTTTTTCAATTAATTAGAATTCTTCAAAGATTTAAAATTTTTTTAATGGTCTCTTTGAAAATATGATTTGGGTAAAAAAAATTTGGATTTTCATTTGAAAATCCAAATTCTTTGTTTGGATAACAAGTGAAAAATTGGGTTTAAATTTGGGCAAATCCAAGTCCAATCTCATAAGAGTTAAATTTTGGATTTTAAAATTTATAATTTTTAAAATCTAATATTTACTTAAAAAAACATGAGAACTTTTCTATTTTTTCATCTTTCGTATTAAACATAATTATAGAAAGAAAAATTATACATTTTCATATTTATGCATTTCCAATTTTTCATTTTTCTACTCTAACAAGTAATCCTTATATAAAAATATACATACTCAAAATTGAGAATTTCCACATTCGCCAACTCCACCTTCCCTAAATAATAATCTTAAAAACATATTTTTTATACATATTTGTCAGTGAAGAATCATGGACAAAACTTATGGTTTTCCTAATCTCTAATATTATTTAAAACATTTGTACTTTATTTTTTAAAAAATTGGGTTAACTATGCTTAGTTAAGGCATCAAAGTAATCTAGACTCTAGAGCCATTCAAAGTACCCATTTAACACCGTCAATTGAAGGTCTCATTTCAAAGATGTGGTCCCTTTCACACCCACTGACCTACACCACCACATTTCGCATTTAAACAATTCATCAACTCAAACACATATTTATTAAAGAAACCTAGTATCCAATAGTGCGCCACCACTTGGTTCAATCTACAAGAAAAAAAAGAACTAATAATAAAAGTAAAATGAAGGTTAAAATTTGTTATTAGCCCCTGTACTTTGATAAAATATATGAATTAGTCCTTGCACTTAAAAAAAGTTAAAACTAAAGTCTTCCTAACAGTTCGATCATTAAAATCATAAGCGTTTTCTGTTTAAGTTGAGAAATTTCGATTGAAACAATCAAAAAAGATAATAATTGAATTAGGACTAGGACTAAATCCGAAATTGGTTTAAAGTACAAGTACTGAGAGCATGTTTTAAGAAAGAAAAAGGAGGCCCTCCGAGAGCCTAAATCCATCAACCAAACAAAGAGCAGCCACGTGAAAATCCAGCCTAACAACTGATAACACTCCAACGAATGAAGTGTCAATCTCCTGTTGGTTGTTTCCCTCTGCTATCTGTACGGAGATGCAGACGTGTCCCCCTAACTTGTACGGTCCCACCATTAATGAATATTTTTTAAAATCGCGTCCGGTGAGTGTCCGGTTCTTGCATGCAACCGACAGAAATGTTCCGTGTCTTTCCCGGTTTTTATATAACACGCTTGGCCACTGCTACTATCAGCGGACACCGGGCATGGAGGTTGTCGGTAAAACAATACAGGTGTCATAAACTTACATTATGGAGCATACATTTCTGGTGCATCCACTTGCACCACTTATGGAATCAACAAATGTTTATTATCTGGTTTTTCTTTTTCTGGGAATGTGCCTCTTTCCTTCTAGTTTTACCAAAAGAAGAAAGAGATTAGGTTCTTCACTTCCAACAAACCTTTGTCCGCTACTTTATATATTTTCCGTTTTTTTTTTTTTACAAATAGAGCTTCCAAAGGAGATTCTTTTAGGTAAACTGATTGGTCAGTTCATTTCTTCTCATCTGCAAAAACTAGGGTTTCTGTTGTATTGTAAAAAATCCTCAGCAAATCTTGTTCTTCTGCATAAACTAGAGCTCAAGGAAGGTTTTTTTTTTTCTGAAGTTCCTTAATTTGATTAGATTTTTCAGTTAATCCCTTTCTATTTCTGGAAACCCTTTTCTCTGTATGTAGTTATTTCCTAGGATTCAATCAATTTACCCTCTTTATTTTTTGGGATTTTGGTTGTAGGATAAAAGAGAATATGGTGAGAGGGAAAACACAGATGAAGAGAATAGAAAATGCAGCAAGCAGGCAAGTGACTTTTTCAAAGAGAAGAAATGGATTACTCAAAAAGGCTTTTGAATTATCAGTGCTTTGTGATGCTGAAGTTGCACTTATTATCTTCTCTCCCAGAGGGAAACTCTATGAGTTTTCTAGTTCTAGGTGCGTTCTTCTTCATTTACAACGTACTT
The DNA here is from genome assembly GCF_007990345.1 of Gossypium hirsutum. Lineage (NCBI taxonomy): Eukaryota > Viridiplantae > Streptophyta > Magnoliopsida > Malvales > Malvaceae > Gossypium > Gossypium hirsutum. The sequence goes on along the minus strand of NC_053426.1, from coordinate 2,838,410 downwards.
AAGTATCAGTATATGGTTCTTTTATTTATTTATGTTAATTAAATCTGTGAATTAGACTTGGACTTGTTTCTTGATTATGGACCCCGCTTTACTAGGCTAGCACCATGTATAGGCAAGTACTATGAGTACATTGCTTATTTCAGGCTTTGTAGCAGAAGGTACCTGGTCTTTGACTGTTTGTTTATGGTTTATTGAAACCAAACCTAACCAGGTACCTGGTGGGGCTTTCCTTATTAGTTGATGTTCATGTTCAAAGTAAATCCTGAGAGAGAAAGAGAGATAAACTAAAGTCATGGAAAGAGAGATAAACTAAAGTCATGGTCTTTAGGGTTCAAATATACTCAGTTTGGTTACTGTTTACTATTTAGTCATATGGAAACTGACTTACCCTAAGCTGTAGCTTTGAAACAATTATAGCTAGCTGATTTTATGAGAAACAATTATAGCTAGCTGATTTTATGAGAAGCTTTCTAGTTTGATTCTGCCTATGTAATAAAAACTTGAATTGATAGAAGAAAAAATATTGAGTGAAGTGATAACCTATATTACATTTTAAAAAGAGAATGTATGTTTAAATTTTTTTTGAAGGTAATATTATTGAAAGAGACAAATATAATGTTAACAGTAAATTTGACAAGAAAAATATAAAAAAATCATAAAAACTTTGAGTTTTAAACCAAAAGAGAAAGGGAAAATGTTAAGTTGAAATTTAGAAGCCTGTTGATTGTTTTAGGGGTTCCTCTGAGCAGGAACTGTGTTTGTACTTTGTATTTTGTGTCTAAATGGTTTAAATTTTCATATATATTACAAGAGAAATAATTTGCTTTTTTCACAAGGTACATCCACTATCTTGTTTTAAGCGTTAGCAACAATCGTGGTTGTTTTGAGACCTCATGATTAATTAAAACTAATAAGTAAAAAACCATCAATAATTGAAGTTTTTTTATATGATAGAAGATATTTTTATGCTGTTGGATCATCATAAAAGTTATTTTTTTTTCGATGGTTAAATTTAGAGTTTAAACTTTAAAGTACCATATATCTTATTACTACATTTAATTTATTAGTATTTATACAACCGTTTGACAGAGAACATCTAATAAGCTCAGGATTGATCTTGCACATGGCTTTCTAGAGATATTCTAAAGTTTTAGAAGGATCACTTGTCATCCTGTTGAAGCCTTATTGAGGATGAGCCTTAGATTGTTATAGCATTCACCATTTTACATGAAATCATCACTCTTAGGAGCTGGAAATTCCTAGATATAAATATAAATAAAACGTTATAAATTTAATGTTGAAATTTGAGTCTCATCAATATTTTTGTTTCACTTATTAAAAAAAAAAGTTATAGATTAAGTCTTCTGGTTTGAGATTAGCCAAGATTTAGTGGAGCTACCAGCTTTAGATATGTGGGAACTTGTTTCACGTTGTACTCATCATATGATATTTTGTTCCCAATGAATGAAGGAAAAAAAAATATAAAAACTGAGTAGTTTCAATGCATTTTCTTATATATCTCTATGAATGAACTCTGAACTTGCTATATAAAATTTTGCACAAGTTTATTATTGTTTTGAGGGGAAAAAAGGGTCAATAAAGAAATTTTTGAAGATCACTTGTTGGTAATTTTCTCCAAACTATATATGATATTACACTCAGGAATGCAAACCTTACTTCTATGTGGTATATTTATGGACATTGGTTATATTTGTGTGTGTATCAAAGCTTAGTTTAGCTTTACAACAATTGCCATGGTGATGATGCCCAACCCCACTACCCTCCCAAAGCAATAGGAAGATTAGCCCGAAGTTTGAGGTATATGTATGTATTAAAGCACTACTGCGTAATTCCATGAAAAACATAGAGAAAGATGGTGGTCCAAAAGGAATATTTGAAAAAAAAAAGAAAAAAAGAAAAAAAGATTCTAGCTGGAAAGATTGTTTCGAAGATAATGCAGTGCTTTAGTCTAGGCATGCATCAGACAATTTATTTTTCTTTACTAAATCCGAAGTATTTAGCCCTTTTTTGTTGATGTTGTTTTCAATATAAAACATTATTTTAACATGATTCTAGGAAGAAATGTGGGTTTTCCCTATTCAACTCGTATATGATAGGGATGGAGGTTTATCTTTGACAATGGAGGAGTTTTAGTTTCCTCACAAATTATATCTCTTTGTTTAAAATTGATATTTTCAGGTGTTTGGACGAGTGTAAAAATATTTTTATTATTTAACAAAATTTTCAAAAAAAATTATTATTTTAAAATAAAATGATATCTTAATATATATATATATGTATGAGCGGATTGTTACATATGAAAGTTGACAAATACTCTTATTTAATAAATTGTATTAACTACATTAATAAATTTTATTATTATATGATTAAATAAAATTGACATATATTTAATAATATTAAAATTATAATATTTTTAAATATTTTAAAAATAAAAAATAAATATTATAATAATATATTAATATTTAATTTATTTGAATTAATTTTTATATAAAAATCAACTTATTATTCTTTTCCTAAAAAATCACTTATGCATTTTATGAAACACACAAACTTTATTCGCTTAATTTTTGTTGACCAAATTATTTTATATAAAATCAAAATGCTAAAAACATTTTTTCTAAGTAATTTTTCATAAAATAAACATACCTTAGTCTTACAATTTTTATTTTAGTCTTCTACATTGAAAGATACTTTGATATGCCATGTTTGAGTTGTGTGCTTGGTGGATAAAAATTAGAGATATGGGAGGAAAGAGTAGAAAAGTAAAAAAATAATTATTAAACGGAATAAATGCAAGAGAGCTGGTTGACTTCATAATTCATTTTGAATCTAAGCATCGTCTCTTTGGTTTTATTTGGTAGAGTGAAAAAAAAATCGAAAAGATAGAAAATTGAAGGGATAAAAAAAATAGAAAGATGAAAGTATAATTTTTCTTTTCATAGGTGTGCTTGGTATGAAATATTGAAATTTTGAAAGAAAATTTAAATTTCTTTTCATCAATTACTTGATAGAGTTGAAAAATAAAAGTAAAGAAAATAAAATAGTTGAAAAACACATAATTTTGAACTGACATGCCCCTCTCTGTTATTTTTTTCTCTCGTCATTCCAATTTGGAATGATTGTTTTTTATGCATTAAGATGAAAAATGATATATCTCCTATTTTCTTTTCTCTCAGTTTTTTCTTTATTAAGTACATTGCAATTTTTTTTTCCATTTTTTTTAGATGAACAATAAAATTGATTTCTACGATATCAAAAGCAATTGCGACAATGAGATTAATTAAAATGTAGCTTAATTTTTTACTTTTTAGAAGTTCATGATTCATGGCATGGGTGCATGCCCTTACAGGAATATGATTCAATGGCCTTAATCTTATATCAGCTACAAACTATTTTTGCCTTTATAAATGTCTTGACGCCATTCTTGGAGCTTCAAGTTCTTCAAATAGAATTCACTTTTGCCTTCTAAAGCAACAATTAGCTTCATTATGCATTCATTCATTATTGTTCACTAATTTGTGGTGTGTTTGGAGATGATGTGTCAGCATGAGCAAAACCATAGAGCGGTATGAGAAGAGAGAGAAGGATAATATTGGAATCAACAACAAATTAGCTGCAGTAGACCAAAATACGCAGGTACCTTAACTCTGCCCTTTGCATTGATTGTTGTAATTAAGCCAATCTCCACTAATTAACAACTGATTGAGTTTTAGTTCGATTGGTATAGTTATTGTTGCTAATGTAGGAGTACGTAAGTTCGAGTACGTTGAAGCATATTATCTTCCTATTTATGAGTTAGAGAGGGGCAATGAGTAGTTCTAGATATCTTATATAAAAAAGAACAAATATGATCAGAACCTAGCATGATTGAACCCTCAACATTTGGTTTGTTACTAATAGGATATTCACCTCATCCTCAAGACACAAAATACACTCGTAGGGGTTATCTGTCTGATAATTTAAGTGTTTGTGTATATATGTGTGAGTTTAAGATTGTACTTTATTAATATTATAAAAATTTCTTGATATTATTATCCCCTCCCTATATTGATACCTTAAACATAACACTCAATTATTATCCCATCATATTATAATTGTATGAAAAAAATTATCTAATAAATTTTTAATGTGGTTGCTTTGTTCTAATTTTGCAACACTTTGCAAATATAGATGAAATTTGGATTTTTTTTTTCAACCTTTCATTTGTTCTTCATAAATACAAAGATGTTTTAGTATACGTCATTGTATGCATATATATGTACACTTATTTAGGCTCCTCCCATGAACTAGTATGAATCATTATTATTATTATTATTATTATTACATAGTATGAAGCATTGATCGTTTTCTTTTTTAGTGATACGCCTATTTGTTGATCGCTTGCTTACCATTCAACAACTAACGATCATTGAACTTGTGCATGAAGAATGTGAAGGAAGATGCTCAAAGCATGGCAAAGAAGATTGAATTACTCGAAATTTCTAAACAGTTAAGTCCTTAGCTTTCAAACTCGTATGCATGGTGAACACGGTTTAACTCGGTTGATCCAATTGAGTTAGGAGAAAAGTTGAAAATTTTATATTGAGAGACTAGAATTTAATTACAAATTTTTGAGACTAAAAACTAATTTTATAATTTTTGGAGAAACTAAAGTAAAATTTTGTGTTGAATTGAATACAGAAAACTATTGGGAAAAGGATTGGAGCCATGTTCTCTTAACGAGCTAAATCAGTTAGAAACCAATTTGGAACAAAGCTTAAGCAGGATAAGGGAAAGAAAGGTACATTATACATATATATATATATGTAAGAAAAATTCACATGCATTCATATATGTTCAAATTTATTTAGTGGTGATATGTATAACACTTGGTTTTGCTGTGTTCAGAATCTCTTATTTCGCCAGCAGATTGAGAAGCTAAAGCAAGAGGTAAATCAATGAATTTTGTAAGGGTTAAATCACTTTTGTTCTAAATTTGGTAACATTTTTTGTCCAAGTTAGTTCCAAACATGACATTATTCCTACATTAAGGTTTAAATTTTTTTTGTCCAAATTAGCCCATTAACTTGGTAATTGCTCTTATATTGAGGCATAAATTTATTTTTGGTTCAAGTTAGTCTTTGAACTTGACAATTGTTCTCACATTAGAGTCTAAACATTTTTTGTCCAAGTTAGTCACTGAATTTAGCAATTGTTACCACATTGGGAGCCTTAACTTTTTTTAGTCCAAATTAGCCCCTAATATTTCCTTAAAAACCCTAGAGTATGTTCAAGCTCCAATGTGGAAACAATTGCCAAGTTTAAGTCCCAATATGGGAATAATTATCAAGTTCAAGCTCTAATATGGGAACAATTGTCAAGTTTGAGGACTAACTTGAAAAAAAGCATTTCAGTCACAATGTGGGAACAATTACCTAATTCAAGTCTCAATATGGAAACAATTATCCAAATCATGGACTAACTTGAAAAAAAAGAGTTTAGGACTCAATGTAAGAGTTGTTACCAAGTTTAGACTCCAAATAATTCTTAACCCTTTTTGTGAATGATATATTAGTATTTTTTAACTTTGAACATACAATTATTAATGCTTGGTTGAACATTTAGGAGAAACGTCTCAAGGAAGAAAATGCTAAACTGCGACAAACGGTATATATAACGTTTATATTTGATATACTGATTACGAATTTGATTACATTAAATATATATGTACTTATTCTTATCAGTTAATATAATAATTGATTTTTTTTTTTTATATCAGTGTGGGATGAACCCATCACCATGGTCAACCAGCACAGAGGAGGAGACGATGGAGGTGGAGACAGAATTATTTATCGGACCACCGGAGAGAAGAAGGATCCAAAACCCTTAATGTGCTAAATAATATTTAATAATTTTAGTACTCTGATTCAAAACTTTGAGAAGTAATTGTGAATATGGTTATATATAGTTGATTTAACTAAATAAGGCTGGAACTATATAAATCATTGTGTGATTTATGATAAGACCTAATGTGTGGAAGAGATGTTACATGTAATATAGCCGGAGATTATTTTTAGTTGTACCATTAATTAGACTGCAAATTTGATGATATATAAATAAGATTCTATCACTAGGAAATCACTTAATTTTAGGATTGTTTTGGATGGTTGGTAGGTTTATATCTACGGTTAGTATAAAATTAACGGTAGTGGTAAAATTAAATACTATAACGATATTATTGTGTGAGATAAAACTAAAAAAATTAAATATATTATCTTGAAAGTAAACCGTCTATTCAAAGGAGCCTTTTGACTTGTTTCCGACAATTTATTAGATAAAGGATGGTTTGGTAGAAATAATTATTTTAAATTTGTAAAAGAAAATAAAGAAAAATTTCTTATTTTTACTACTTGTGACTGTTAATGAATAATTTTTATATTAAATAAAAATACATTTAGATATGAGGTAGTATTTAATACATATTAGCAGTGAAATATTTTAACTCCATTAGTAAGCCTCAAATATTTTGACATGTCATAATTTTTTAAGGTTTACATGTTAAAAAGGCTTTTAAGCAAATAAAAAAAAATATCAATTAAACTCATATATTAAATTCACACCCAATTAAGCTCTTACTGTTAACTAAAATAATAAATTAAGCCCTTCTGTTAACGGTTTCTATTATTGACCATGTTGGTCGTTAAAATAAATTGATAGGCCAATCAAATTGTGACACATAGTAGCTTCTAGTTTAATCTAATATTTTTTCCATAAAAAATCATAAAAATTATAAAAAATTTATAAATATTATAAATATTAAAATTGATATAAACTTATTAAAATGATAAGAATTATAATAAATTATATTTTTTTATAAAATTCATTTAAAATATTTTAAAATTAAAAAAACGTATTAGAATTTTTAAAAAATAATAAAAGAATTGTAAAAAATTATAAAAAATATTAAAAAATATTAAAATTGATATAAACTTATAAAATTTATAATAAATCATAAAAACTTGAATCAGTCTAGTTAGCCCAAAATCAGCAAGGGTATTGATTTAGGGAGAGCCATTAGATCGATTGACCTAAGAACCAGGCGGTTGAACTGATTCTTTATTTTTTAATAGTTTTTCAAACCAAAATTTCATTATCCAACCAGTAGAATATGCAAGAATGGAATATTCTAATCATGATTTTCAAAATTGGACAATTGGTTCAACTGATCAGGCCATTGGTTTGCCAGTTCGACTGATTTGTCTAGTTCAATTAAAAAAAATCAACCATCCCAAGTCAATTGGTCTAATGGCTTTCTCTGAACTGATATCCTGGCCGATTTTGGCCTAATCATTCCAACCTAATTATTAAGTTCAATTCAAGTTTTTATAATTTTTATAACTTTATATCAATTTTAATACTTTTTATACTTATGTTTCTTGTTTATGATTTTTATAGAAATTTAATATGTTTTTATTAATTTTATAATTTTCTTAATAATTTATTAGAATTTATTAGATGTTTTATAATATTTATAATTCTTTATAAATTCTTTATAATTTTTATAAGTTGATATTAGTTTTCATTTTTTTAATATTTTCTAATATTTAGTAATTTTTATATTTTTTATCTTTTTTTTTTATATTTTTAATATATTTTTCTATATTTTTTTATTTATAATCGTTTTTATGGGAAAAATATTAGATTAAACAAGAAGTTACATGTCACCATATGATTGATCCATCAATTTATTTTAACGGTTAATGACAGAAACTATTAACGAAGGGCTTAATTGATTTTTTTAATTAACAACATGGACTTAATAGGCGTTAATTTAATACAAAGGTTTAATTGATTTTTTTGTATTCTCTTATATACTTTTTTTTTATATTTAAGCCATTTTTTAATACTTAATTTTTTGTATACATATTTTATCAATTTCACCTTTTTCTTGAGCTAAATCTGACCCTCCAAATTATTTTAATGGTGAGGCCAAAAAAATATATATATTATCGCAATTATTTATAAACAAACCCCAACACACAAACAAAAATGTAAGGCCATTTTCACATTAATTTCGAGCCAATATAGTATACACTATTTGGGCCATGACCCATTGGGTTCAGGGATTACTGTTTTATATCATGCATATTTTCCTCCGAAGTTAAATATATTTTTTATTTGAATTTTCATAAATATTAATGAAAATAAGATACCTACTTTCATTTAATTTTTATTTGAATCGCTTAAAATTAAAGTCAAAGTTATCTATAAGCCTTTTCATCTCACATTATTATTAAAAAATAAATTAAATTGGAATAGTAAAAACACATAATGACTTATTTAACTCTCCAATATTATAAAAAAAAATTTAGCCTTCAATTTAATTTTTCGTCATTTTTAGCTATTAAACTTGTTTTTTTGTCAAGTCAACTCACCCTAAAATGAATGAAAAAGTTAACTCTTTTTTTTACATAGTAAACACATGGGTTGCCATGTTGGATGACATGTTAGCATTTAATTAATTTTTAAAATTTTAAATTTCAAAAAAATATTAAATAAAATATAAAAAATAATTAAAAAGTATAAAAATAATATTTTTAAGTTTTAAAAAATTAAGTAAATGTTGACATGCTGACAATCTATATGTATGCCATGTCAACAAAATTAAAAAAAATGTAACTTCTCCATTTTTTGGTGATTTGATAAAAAGCACAAATTTAAGGGTTAAAAAAGGTGAAAATCTAAATGGAAGGCTAAAATGATTTTTTTTGTAAAGTTGGATGGGCAAATAGGTCATTATGCTTAATAAAAAACTCCTTTTAGAACCTTAAGTTGTGGCCTATTAGTTGGGTATTTACTTTTGTCGAGGATAGCCTAAGTTAGAATAATCATTGTTCCAAAAAAAACCCTTTCAAATCATTCTAACTACTAAGGTTATATCACTAAAGCCTTTCTATTCTAAATTGGTCTCATACATTCCCCTTTTAAAAAAGAGTTGATTGCACCATACATTCCCAGATTGTTTGGTCCAAAATTTTATATTTGTTATACCTTCCCTATGAATGGCAACACATCGTAGAACGAAAGGCCACTTGAGGGGCACATTCTACCCGCTATAAATCGAGAGGTATCTAGAAGCCTAATTTTTCATCTCAACCACCTGAGTAGGTGAAAGGTAAACCTTTCAAGGAAGTTAACCATCCGTTCCTCGAGGCACCCAACATTTTGTTAGGAATGTGATCCTTTTGGTCATAAAACCCCACGCGGGTTTAATTGCTCCGTACCTTGGATCAAAACAAATGACAAGATATGTCTTGTCGCAGACATCCTGATCCCATTGAAGACATCCGCCCCATGCGACCTATAATGGTGACCTAATTGCAAGTCTACCATGTTAATGTTATCCTACACGAAACTTCGCTTATAAATATACCAAGACGATGAAAAAAGGTTCGACTTTCAAACATCATTGCCTATATTCTGCCAACTTACCTTCAACATCCAGTCTTCATACTTCCTCCTCCTTCATTCTTTGTAATCTCCGGCTCTTTGCCCTGATTGGGTGAACCGGTCTCCATCAGTGCCACTACATCCTCCTCCATATCTCCTCCTTGTTGTACCTTGGTATCAACAACATTCTAATTACATCATCAAACTATCGAGGCTATATAAAAAAGTCTTTCGTTTACTCAAAATTATTAATTTAACTGTCAAATGAGATGTCAAATCTTATTTGGCGTAACTGAAAATAAAAATTTTATAAAATAAATATTGTAAAAAATCTTGGTTTTGAGGTTTTCGAAGCTTTTAAAAAAGCTTTTCATTTACCCTCTCTTTTTTTATTTTACTTTATTTTTAGTTTTAAGGTAACATTTTACTTTTCTTTAAAACTTTATGCCACATAAAATTTGACATGTTATTTAACAGTTAAATTAACAATTTTAATAATAAAAATAACCTGATTAATCTAACATCTATAATTTAGAAATCAATTTAGAATAAAAGTCATAGATTGAGGATCTCTAATGCAATTAACTAAAAAAACCTTACATGAAATAATTAAAAAAAAACAAAACAAAACTGATACGAGTCACAAAAGCCCAAATTCTTGAGGGCAAGGCCCAATAAGAAGATTCCAAGCCCAATCAAGAAATCCACCCATACTTAGTTGAAAATCAGGCCAAATTGTCAAAGTGGCCCAAGTTGTAAAGTTTTATTTTTATTTATTTATTTATTTATTTTACTTAGTTTAAATGTTTATCCAAGAGTCCCAAATAAAAGACCCTTGGCCGAATTTCCATATTAAAATAATTAGGAGTTTTTTTTTAGTTGTAGTTTTAGTGTTCTAATTAAATTAGGAAAACATTTGAAAGGCCTATTTATATGGCTTGGCCAGCCACCCTACATAACATTACAATTACATTAAAAATTTCAGATTTGATTTGAGTGAAAATTCTCTTTGAGTTCTTCAAGGATTTTCTCTTGAGTTTTCTTTAGAAGTTGTTTTAACAATCTTTTTGATTGTGGGAGCCATCTTCAACCTTCTTCTTGCCATTGATATTCTTTGGAGGGGAGATTAGAGCCGTTTGAAGGGAGTTGTGAGATCTTTCGAGATTTCAAGGCTTCTTAGGACTTATCTTTTAATTTCTTACTGTCAATTCTTTCTTTATTTCTATTTGTGCTGAATCATTATCTAATCTATTTTCTGTTCTTATTGTGTTTTCAGCCTTTTTCTATCTTAAGGAATCAGCCCAAAAATCCCCAATTTCTAGGGTTTTTCCATACTCTTTTTGGGTGAAATTAGATTGTCGAAATTTGGGAAAAACTATCTTGGTGTTCAATTGGGCAGAATCACAATCTCCTTGAGGGTTTCAAGAACCCTAACACTTATTTCTATTCTCAATTTGATTCTTTGCTGATTTGGGGATTTTATTTCAGATCTGAAAATTCAAAAATCTAATCTTTTAATTTTCTGTTTCGTTTCAGATCTAATTGTTTAGGGTTTTCGTAGGAGTTTCCCGTGACTTGGCAACTCGATCTTGGTCCGCGCGCAACCCCGTATCATTTGGTATCAGATTTTGGGCGTTTTGGGTGTTCTTGGTTGATTTCTAAACTGATCTCTATTTTTTAAATTACAAACAGCAGTTTTACCCAGAAAAATTTTTGAAAAAAAATTCATTTGAGTGGGTAAACATTTTCTTATTGATCTGAAATTTTACATACATATTTTTGGCACTGTTATTGAATATACAAAAATATTTCCCGCAAAAAAATAAGTCGAAAAAGTCAAAAAATTGAAAAAAGACGAAATCCAATAAAAAATTTAAAAAAATATTCAGCGGGTTGAATTTGGTGCCCAAATTTTCCAGATCAAAAATTAAATATATAAGGACACTCCAGATTTAATTTCGTGATTTTTGGAGATCGGGAACACCTCGAACGAAGTTGTCAAGTTACTCCGCAGTTTTTCGGGTTTTCTGTTTTCAGCAATTTTTATTGATTCTTAGCTGTAGGTTTTCATTTGTTTACCTTTATTCTTCCTTTACGTTATCTAACACCTTCTTGTTTCTTGTGTTAGTAGGATTTAAACGTGTGCACAACTTCTTCCTCGGTGCAACACGAATCAATTGGTGTCTCGTCAGTTTTTGGCATCCTAGTGCAAATTAGGATTCTTTGGTAGTTTGGTTCACACTCTCTAATTGGTTGATATAAACTCTGATAAAGAACTCACAAGATTGAATTTGACCTCATTGAGAATTTGAATTTTCTTTTTGAGTGATTAATGGTGAGGTTTGCTAACTTTTATTTTTGAGTGTTGAGTGTTTATTTTTTACAGGTTTTGAAGATGTCTAAAGGTGATAATAATGATGCACTTATGAAAGTCCAACAACAGTTAGATGGACATACTGCTGCAATCACACAAATAAATGCTACACTTCAAGCATTGAATACTACTTTGAATGAGGTACGAGTGAATCAAAAACATCAATATCGAGATCCAATTAAGGAAGATAGGGGTAACCAACCCCAAAGGCGCGGCCCTCGACGTGTCACTAGAATGGATGATGATTTTCATGATCGTGGACAATCATCTTTGGCAAAACCAAGGAGCGAGCAGCAACGAGAACATCTCTTTCATACTCGCTGCCATGTACAAGGTAAGCTTTGTAGAGTTATTATTGATGGTGAAAGTTGCTCGAACATAGCCAGCACGACGATGGTGGAAAAGCTTTGCTTAACCACTACCAAGCATCCACAACCTTATCAACTACAAGGGCTTAGCAACGAAGGCCAATTTAGGGTCACTCAACAAGTGCGCATTGCCTTTTCTATCGGTAAGTATCAAGACGAAGTTGTGTGCGACGTAATGCCTATTCAAGCCTGCCATTTGTTGCTAGGAGAACCATGGCAACTGGATCGAAAAGTCACTCACGATGGTCGTACCAATAGGTATTCTTTCAAGCATCAAGGAAAGAAACTTACCTTAGTGCCGCTCACTCCGGAACAAGTCCATGAGGACCAAATCAAACTGAGAAATTCTGTTAAAACAAGTGAGGAAAAAGAAAAAGAGAATGAAAAAGAGCAAAAAGAGATTGAGAGTGAAAAGGAATGTGAAACAGAAAAGAAATTTGAAAAAGAAGTTGAAGAAAGAAGAGAAAATGAGTTAGAAAAAGAAACAAAAGAAAAAGACGAGGAAAGGCTAGTGAGGAATGTTTCCACTAACCAAGATATGAATTTTTCTTGTGTTGCTACTTTTCAGGTTCCTGAAAGATCGAAAGATAACTTTCAACTTCAATACCTCTCAAATGAAAGACGCTTTCATACGATCAACTTAAGCAAAGATGAAATCACACTACATGATCTCGAAGGTAAGCGAGGTAAGGAAATTTTAGAAACCGAGTCCAGTGCAGATTTGAAAATTATTGATAAAACTTTTGGTGACTTAGTTCTTAAAAGATCCCATCATTTTGATCCGATTAATTGTTACTCTTCGATTGTGGTTGATAAAGTCATTACGAAAAGAAGCGTGATTTGTTTTTCTCTTGATTTACCTTGTGTAAAATCCTTGAATTTGTCCAAATCTGTTTTGGAGAATAAGGTAACGAAATTTGCCAAATTTGTTTTCAATTTATATTCTTGCCTTAAACAGTTTATGTGGTTGTACATGAAGTTTGAGTTCCATTTGACAAAGGTTAACTCAACAACGGAGATTCGACTACACTATGCCCCCGATGAACGAAGGTTTGTTTTAAATGAAAAAGGTAAAATCGACCCTTATTCTTTTGCTTATCGAGGTAAGATGCTTGAAACCTTTGAAACACTTTTGTACTCCTCGGATAGTGATAAAGATCGTGTTGATGAACACTTAGATCGAAACATGCTTGACTGTCCTATTTTATTTATTGATGATCTATCTGTTTTGATGGTTGATAAAAAGATTCTTGTTTTTGATAATGCATGTGTGAGTGAATCTATAGACCGTCGATTAATGCATGGTATGATTATGCAACTCTGTGAACCATGTAAATCTTTTCAAATACCTACTTGTGACGATTATGTTTACCATTTGATTTATTACTCGCAATTTATTCATGGTTTGTGGGAACAATGTGAGACGACTGAATGCCTTAAAACATGTCCATCTTTGTTTCAAATATTTGACGAGGCAGTGGTGAGTAAATTAGATTGTTTGCATGGTAATCTGAATCTGTCCATTCACATGCGTTATACCTGTTCTGTTATGCTTATGATTGGACTACAAGCTTGTTTCCGTTGCTATTTACTATCTCATGGCTATTCTTTTCAGTGGACTCAATTGCCATTAGTCCCGTTCGATAGAGGAAAGTCGAGTTCATTTGATTTTTCAGATTCGAGGACGAATCTTTTTGAGGAAGGGGGGAATGATACGAGTCACAAAAGCCCAAATTCTTGAGGGCAAGGCCCAATAAGAAGATTCCAAGCCCAATCAAGAAATCCACCCATACTTAGTTGAAAATCAGGCCAAATTGTCAAAGTGGCCCAAGTTGTAAAGTTTTATTTTTATTTATTTATTTATTTATTTTACTTAGTTTAAATGTTTATCCAAGAGTCCCAAATAAAAGACCCTTGGCCGAATTTCCATATTAAAATAATTAGGAGTTTTTTTTTAGTTGTAGTTTTAGTGTTCTAATTAAATTAGGAAAACATTTGAAAGGCCTATTTATATGGCTTGGCCAGCCACCCTACATAACATTACAATTACATTAAAAATTTCAGATTTGATTTGAGTGAAAATTCTCTTTGAGTTCTTCAAGGATTTTCTCTTGAGTTTTCTTTAGAAGTTGTTTTAACAATCTTTTTGATTGTGGGAGCCATCTTCAACCTTCTTCTTGCCATTGATATTCTTTGGAGGGGAGATTAGAGCCGTTTGAAGGGAGTTGTGAGATCTTTCGAGATTTCAAGGCTTCTTAGGACTTATCTTTTAATTTCTTACTGTCAATTCTTTCTTTATTTCTATTTGTGCTGAATCATTATCTAATCTATTTTCTGTTCTTATTGTGTTTTCAGCCTTTTTCTATCTTAAGGAATCAGCCCAAAAATCCCCAATTTCTAGGGTTTTTCCATACTCTTTTTGGGTGAAATTAGATTGTCGAAATTTGGGAAAAACTATCTTGGTGTTCAATTGGGCAGAATCACAATCTCCTTGAGGGTTTCAAGAACCCTAACACTTATTTCTATTCTCAATTTGATTCTTTGCTGATTTGGGGATTTTATTTCAGATCTGAAAATTCAAAAATCTAATCTTTTAATTTTCTGTTTCGTTTCAGATCTAATTGTTTAGGGTTTTCGTAGGAGTTTCCCGTGACTTGGCAACTCGATCTTGGTCCGCGCGCAACCCCGTATCAAAAACAAAGGCAAATACATGCAAAGTATCACTTCATATTTCATGCTATTAAAAATAGAAGGAAGATAGTCACCATATATTTAGGATTCTGAATTGAATTAAAGATTCATTTAAAGTTAATCAATTGATGTTTGAATTAAAATGGGTTAAGATAAATTTTAGTCCCTAAACTTAGCAATCAGATCTATTTTGATACTTAAACATTTTTTTTTTCATTTTGGTACATGAAATTAACAACTAATTCCGTTACTGTCTTCGAAATTGGCAAATTTAAAAGTTCGATACATTTTTAAATTTTTAAATAATGTCATGGCACAATCTCAAAGTATCATGTTATCAATTCCATCAATCATTATCAAATTCAAGTGCTAAAAAGAAAAAAAATACAAATACCTAAATAATTTCAAGAATTAAAAGCTATATTAACCTAATTAAAATCCATCAATTATTGAAAACAAGAGCTACCAAACTATGTGATTATTGCTACCAAGCTGGCTGCTCATATTTTTCAAAATAAAGCTACTACTCTTTATTAATAATAATAATAATAATAATAATAATAATAGAATTTGCATTTTTCTTAGGAGGGCAGAGTGTTTTTTTAGTAAATAATAAATACATTAAGCGATTATAATAAAATCATAAATCAAAACTTAAATTGTACTTTTGAATCAACTCCCGTATAGCTTGACGAGGGATGGAGAACACCTGGATATTTGTGAAATTTGTAGTATCATGTTTAGCCATAAAGTCTACAACTTCATTATGAGTTCTAGGAATGTGACGAATTCAAACTTTCCAATTTCTATGCAATATTTTGTTAATAGCACATAATTCTACAATATGACTAGCAGTAGCGTTTCCGGCTAACATTAATTCAACTAACAAAGCATTATCCGATTCAAGCTCAACATGTCAATAACCCTTATTCCAAGCTAGTCGAAGCCCCTCTAATATCGATCTTACTTCAATCCGAAACACTTCATCCATCCTTAATGTAATCGAGTAACCACAAACCCAATTACCCCATCATCACGAATGACGCCCCTAATTACAGCCAATTGAGTACTAGTAGAAACAACTCCATCTGTATTGAGTGCAAAGCTTTGAGATTATTGCTACCAAACCATGTGATTTTTTTTTATGAAAACAGAACCATATGATTAGTTATTGATTTAATGAGCATACACCTCTTTTTATATGTTTTTATTAGTTAATTTAAAAAAATGTTTTAGTTTTTTTTCTTAATTTGGAAAAAGAGATTTTAAGTCTTACATTTCGATTGACCGATCTTACGCAAATAACCGAGTCAAGATTTTGAAATGGAATTGCTTTACCAAAATGTTATTATTTGATTATTTGTGTATCTTTTGAATTAATTAGTCTAAGGTTTTGAATTTTTCAATTAAGAAAATAAGTGCAATTAAATATATATTTTTGCAGGAATATATATAATTAATCAATATTAATACAAGAATAGCCACAAAATATCGTTCATAAAATTTATTGGTTCTCACCGAAAATGGTTTCCCCTCTTCGGTATACCAAAAATTAAAAAACAAGTTACTGCAAAAATCTCATTTATTCAAAAAAAATATTAAATTAGTCACTGTATATTAAATTAAAGAGCAATCTGGTCCTTCTATTAAAAAATTCATCCATTTCAACTGTTAAAAATTAGTCTATGTAAGTCAGCATGAAGTATATGTGACACGCCATGTTTTACTATCTGATTATTCCATTAGTCATGTCAAACTTTAACATAACAAGTTTTAACAGAAAGGAAAATTTTGCAATTTGATCTAACATACAGGAGTTAATTTGCCCATTTTAAAGTAGAATGGACAAAATACAATTTGACTCCTAATACGGGACTTCCATAATGTTTTTACTACATAATTGGACTTGTAAAAAAAGTAATTCATTACAATATTTATATTTTAGTAAATAAGATAAATAACATCAATGTCAATACTTTAAAGTTTTATTAAATTAGTGTCGCCCATTAATTGAATTACAATTTAATTGTGAAATTATCAAAAATTTATTATTTTTATCAAACAACAGATATTATTGTAAAGATACTTTTTTGTTTTTTATATACATTTATTTAAAATGTAAAAAATATTTACACACGGCAAAATTTAAAGACAAGACATCAAAATTTTTATTATGTAAACTTTATTATTTCAACTAAAACCGGACTTAATTTTTATATCATTTCTTTTATAAATTTATTACATAAATCCTTTATGTTTTTAATTTCCCCATATGACACATCGTTTTCACTTTTGTTTTCGGGTTTCCATTGTCCTTTTTCTAGTTCTGTTAGCTTCTTTGTGTGGCTATAAAATGAGACATATGAAGAACATGGGAATATGTATCATATTTGCCAACTCGTCCCTAAAAGATAGCTGTAATGCATGGAGAAATTAAGAAATATCCTTCAACACATCTAATTTACATGACTTACTATTTGTGTACAAAAATTGTTAAAAATTATAATTATTAAATATTTATATAAAAAATAAATGACCATTACGCTTTTGTTATTAAATATCGAAGCTTAAAATTTATTATATAAGTCATTTTATTTTCTATTAATCATGAAAATAGCAATATATATCTTATATATACTTTGAATTCATTAACTCAAAAATATATTTACTTCGGTATTATTAATATTGCATACTTTATGTTATGCATGCTATTAATTTTATATCTGGTTCAATTTATTGAAACTTTTATTAATTAAATAATATTTTTTATATCCTAATTATTATAATATATATATTAAACTCGGATTTGCACCCCTTAATATATTCGAAAAGAATTATTTGTTATAGATAAAGTCATAATTGTCCTTTGCCTATCATCTCCATAAATTATTAAAATATCATATTTGACTATAAATATCTTGAAATAATCTAAAAGAAATATATGACTATTAGAAAATGGTAATTTTACTTAAAACTCCGTACAATTATATGCATTTAAAGGTGGAAGGTTATAAAATAGTGAATGAATATAAATCTGTAATATTTAAAATTCGTTTTCAATTAAAATTATGGGGAGAAGAGAAAAAATATGAAAATTTACTAATTTTTTTTAAAACTTTTCACACATTTAATATGCTCTTGTAGCATTGATATCGTGAAAAGTTTAAAAATAATCTTAATCAATCTCGTGTCTTTTGGTGGCTGCATGAAATAATAAATTGTTGATGAAAATCATAAAAATCATCTCACTAATTTTGTTCTATTCCTAAAAGTGAATATAGTAGAAGAAATCGTGATCGTGGCTATAAACATAGTCGAGGATGTAATATTTACTGTTACCATGATGTGAACAATTATTTTAACCATTAAAAGAAGAAAAATGAGAAAGAAAAAGAAAAAAGTGGTCCAACGAAAGAATAATGTACCTGCATTTTGTAAATATTTATCAAGAGACTCCATTATATATATAAAAGAGTAATATTGTTGAAAATATTTTGGCATATCATAACAACGTCGTACAATGATGATGACTTTAAGGGCCTTTTTATTTTACCCATATGCAGTGGGTACCTTAACCAAATTTGTATCTATGCTTTGAGGAAGGTAATATGATTTGTTCTCTAGCTTTCGACAAACATAATCTTTTTTACTATTCTCAAATTTCGATTTAGAGTGCTTTAATTTCACAATTCAATTGCACAAAATGAAAAAATTATTAATTTTTAGATGAGGATAATTAATTATCTATTTTAGGAACAAAACCCAATAGACTAAGCTCTCAAGAAAATAACATTTAACTTTGTATAAATTCTAACTATTTTTTGGTAAACTAGCGGTGCTCAATGTTGTGTGTTTATGACTTTTGAGATATGTCCTTTATATAGTGAAGTTACAAGAATTTTAGTTGAATAAGGGTTAAATAAATAGTATTATTTAGTAGGAAAATGAAAACATTTCCTACTAAAAATATCTAAAGGTGGCGACAAGTGACACCTAGTATCTAATGCTAGACGAATGATCTATGGCCATGTTATTTTTTGTTATCTATCATGTAATGCTAATAAAATGATATCATTTACCTATTATTGGCCTAGGAATTTCACTGTTGTAAATGATGCATACTACAAAAATCGTATACCTAACGCACCAGCTCCAAGTATACAAATGAATATACTACACACTTAGGCATCATATTCGACATACCCTTCCCTCACTTGAAGGAGTATTTGGAGTGCTCGGAAGTTGTTGGAATCTAGTATTGAATGGCAGATTAGTATGAGGGAGAGTGTTTCCATTTGGTAGGACCACTGGTTACTGGTTCGAGTAATTGCAATATTCAATACTTGAATGTCAAGGTTGATATCATACAAGCCTCAAAATTGATAGATGAAGATACAAGAACTTGGAATGAAGAGCTTATTTGATCTGTATTTACCTCTCAAGAAGGTAATCGAATCCTGTGCATTCCTTTAACTCAAATCAAGTGCAATGACAGGGTGGTCTGGCGGGGTGAGCATACAAGTGAATATTCTATGAGGAGTGGTTGCAAGCTCCTCATAGAGGTAGGTCTACATGATAATTCTTCTACCTATAATTTACAAATCGAAGACTATAGAGTCTTTACAAGAAGCTGTGGAGTATTACATGCCCTCTCCAAATAAAAATTATGATTTGGAGGCTAGTTCATAATATTGTTTCCATGATGATCGATCTCCATTACAAGAGGCTTGCCACGGATTTGATTGGTAATCGTTGTGTAGGAGCGACTAATACTACAATACATGCAATCAGGGACCATGGTTTGGCCAAAAAGGTTTGGTCAACCTTTAATGTTTCTTGATCACCTGAACAAAACAATACAAGTTTCATAGTTTGGCTTGCTACAATGTTTTCACATAGTAGTACTGCTTTGTGCAAGTGGTGACCATTGCACAAAATGCGTCTCACGAAGGTCTATCGGTTAGATGAGGATCATTTGATCCACGAGAATTGACCCGATTCAAAAAACTGATAAAGAAGTATGTATATTTGAAGCCTAGTGGCCCAATGAAGCAAATATGAAAAATTAGGCTACCTTAGTAAATAGGGAAAATAATCTTAGAAGATTAAGGGGATAATATCTTATAAGATTATATTTGACTTGATTGTGTAAATCTTGCAAATCTCTTAATTGTAGGGATAGGCTTCATCTCGTCTGTCGATGTAAAGTTAGCCAGACCATTGGATATGGGGGAGCTCCATTGTATCCATTATTTTATATTCTTTGAAGTGAATACTAAGTTAAGAGCATTTACTTAAACACTTCTCGTGGATTGTTTTTCTGTGGCTATTTTATTCTTTTAAACATTCTTTTGGCTTGAGTTGCTTTTGCTATATAAATTGATGCTTTGGAGGAATTCTATGAGAATCCTCACTTGGTAAAAGTTAGGCTGACTTAGGTGTGTTTGAAATGAAGGAATCGCCTAAAACTGTATGGATTGTGAAACTAAAGTTCTAACCCCATGACACAAGCATATAACTATTATTTGCTAGGCTTTGTGGCATTCTAGAAACAAGTGGATCCATGAGAACAAATGGGATTCTGTTACAGACATTTCTACTTTTACAGTGCAATAATCGATTGGCTAGAGTTTTCCATGTAGAAGATGGACAAGAAAGATTTTACTAGCTTTATGGTGCTCCATTAGCAGTTGTAAGAGACTCAGAATATGGTCGTGATACAAGCGCGTGATGTTTCCCCCAGGATGTGGTTTTGCAAGCCGATTTTACCCAGGTAACTGGTCGTGACTCGATGGACTCTGCATTGTGAAGGTGTTGTCAAAATCAATGTTGATGTGACATTGAATACAGAGTTGAGAATTGTTGACACCATTTTTTGGATGGAAACGGGGTCGACTTGGATTTTGAAAATAAAACGAAAAATGGAAGTCGCCACCAATCTTTTTTGATGAGGTGTGATCGGGTCACCTCGTAAAACGGTTGTTTTTAATAAACGATTTAGATTTTATTAAAACAACGATTTTTGTCTACGAAATTCAGAAAAATGGGTTCGGGAGTCGGTTACGCACGAGGAAGGGTTAGCACCCTCGATACGCCCAAAATTGGTACCTAATTGATTTCTTAATGTCTTGGTGTCGAAAATTAAAAAACTCAAAAAGAATTTAAAATACGATCCCTCCTTATATTGTTATTTTAAAATTACTCAAATAAATCAAAATGGAAAATGCTTCCTTATCTCGAAGTAACAAGATGTCACGTCCAGTAAGTTAGGATACAACACATCGTATTTTCGAGAGTAAGCTTGCCTTTATTTTTTGTTTAAACCTCATTTATTTTAATTTCAAAAGGACGTTCGGTTATTTAGGATCAACGCGAGAAGAATCGAAGCTCAGTAAGTTAGGGCACGATTTTTCTCGAATTTTCTAAATACGAAATATTACCTTATTTTGAAAGTTTAAAAAGGATATTCGACAATTTGGTCGAACGAGAAACCGAAACCCAGCACGTTAGGGCACGTTTTCTCGAATTTCCAAACACGAAACATTGCCTTATTTTGAAGAGTTTTCAAATAAGTAATTATGAAACCGGCTCAAAATATATTCGCTTGGTTTACTTTAAGGGTAATAAAACAATCGATGTTGAGCGAAAATGCAGATTTTGTAAAAAACATGATGCAATAATAAGAAACTAAATCATAATTCTAAGCATGAAACGATAATAAGTGGATTCAAATTGAAAACGAAAAAAAATAACACGTGATACACAGAACTACGTGAAACCAATATAACACAAAACAATTTAAAAACCATACGAACAATATACAAAGGTATAACATATATTAGAATTCAAAATAGTTTATATGTATAAAAAACGGATAATATATTGGTGATTATTTTAAAAAATATATTGAAACGAATAATATGTAACATAATTTCAAATGAAATAAATTGACTAAACGAACGATATATTTATATGAAAATAATAAATGAAAATAACGTATATACAAAGACCAAAGTAATTAACATAAATAAAATATGCAATAAAAAATAAAATCCTCAAAAGAAAGCCAAGCTATATACGAATAATTTTAAAGAAAATATACACAATAAATTTAGAAAATATTTACATAAAATAATATGAAAGCAACAATGTACATAGAATAGAGTTAATCATAAATTATATGCCTAATAACATAGATATGAGAACATTTCAATGTAATAACATACAAAAAATAAAAAAAATAAATAAAACAATAATGTTTTTCAAAAGAAGAAGTGGAATTGTCAAAATTATTTGAAATACATATATACAAATAAATAAAGAAAATAAAAAATATTAAATGAACCTTTTTTAAGAAAAAGTGAATTATGGAAAAACTCAATTAAAATAAAATTAAAATAAAAGGGATATTTTATAAATAAAGTAAACCATTGAAATAGAATCGTGGACCAAAACAAAACGCGTATAAACGCTTGAGACTAAAACTGAAAATAAACTAGACCCCCAAACGTGTCGTTTTAGCGCGAATTAAAATGAAAATATGCGCAAGTCCTAGGGATAATTTAAAAGAAATAAAAAAACAAACATGACTTAATTAGACAGTAGTGCAAGGGAGGGGGACTAAACGCGCAAATTATCCATTTAGAGAAATCATGCGCATGAACCAAGTCAAAAAAGCTGTCTGTTCCTTCCCCCAATGCCATTTCCTTTTATTAACCATTAAAACCCCCTTTTTTTTGTCAAAAAAACGTTTTAACCTTTATTTTTTAAAAAGAAACCCAAAAATGTTTTATGAAATTCCTTATTCTCCCTTACTATCCCTTTTGTCTTCCAGCCGAGGAGGCCACCAATGGTTCACCCAACCGCCGCCGTGACTCCAGTGAGTCTCCCTTCGTCGACGCGAGCACGACGTGGATCCGGTGAGTCTCCCTCTCTCTACTAATGTTTCTCTCACGCAAGAAGAAAATGAAAGAATAATAACAAAATCAAAAAAAGAAAGAAACTAAAAAAATCACCTTTAACAATTATTATTGCTTTCTGTCTCTGCTTGTATTTGATTTCATATATATTTCCACTATTGTATTCGTAGAAAGGGAACCCCCTTTTACAAATTTTCCTTTTAGGATTTATAGCCGAATGTTTCAAAGCAGAGTACAAAAAAATATTGTTTCTTCCATTCGCGACTGCTCTGTTGCTGCTGTTGTTGTGTCTCGTTTTGCAGGCGGTGTCAGACGCATGGAGGAGAAGGGCATGCGCGGGGTGTGGTGGTGGTAGTGCGCAAGGTGGCCCATGGTTGGCCTAGCGTGCGGCGGCTGGAGGCTTGGGGAAGCAAACTAGGGTTTGCTGAAAATGGGGTTAATCTTGGGCTAGGGTTATGTTTGTTTTGGGTTTAGGGTTAATTTTGGGTAGTTTGGGCCATATGAAATTTGGGCTGCAATTTAGACTTTATTTCATGTATTTGGTTTATGTTTTATTTTTATTTTGTTTTTGTTTTGGCACTGGGCCCGGGCAAAATGGGCTCGTACAGCTGCCCCTCTTTGCTCATTTTCGTGTAACGAGAATAGAGCAAAGACATCAAAAGGGCCAATTTTGCCCGGTCTTGTCGAGTCTTGACTTTTTGGTGCTCATCTTCTTCAAGTAGCCTTATTCCAGCCTGCTACGTCTTGTTGCTTCGATCCACTCTACTGCAACTTCAGATACGCCTTGTAGCTTCAATCTACTCTGCTACGACTCCATGGGGATGAGATTTGTGTTTTTAGTCTGCTCCACTACTGCTTAGGGGAATAAGATCTGTAATCTTCACTCTATTCCACTGTTGAGTGCAGGGAGATAGAGTTATCGGCTTCAATGTACTCCACTGTAGTCAGGGAGGTAAAATCCGCCATCGTCGATCTGCTTCACTGCCAAATACAGGAAGGCAAGATCTGCAATCCTCAATCTATTCCACTGCCAAATACAGGGACAAGATCTGCTTTCTTCGATCTACTTCACCACCAGTATGGGAAGACAAGATCTGTATCTTGGATCCACTTCCTATCAATATAGGAAGATAGGACCTGCTATCTTCGATCTACTTCACGCTAATACATGAAGACAAGATCTGCTTTCTGCGATCTACTTCGCCACCAATATGGGAAGACAAGATCTGCATCTTCGATCCACTTCCTACCAATATAGGAAGATAGGATCTGCTACCTTCGATCTACTTCACGCCAATATATGAAGACAAGATATGCTTTCTATGATCTACTTCGCCACCAATATGGGAAGACAAGATCTGCATCTTCGATCCACTTCCTACCAATATAGGAAGATAGGATCTGCTACCTTCGATCTACTTCACGCCAATACATGAAGACAAGATCTGTTTTCTGCGATCTACTTCGCCACCAATATGGGAAGACAAGATCTGCATCTTCGATCTACTTCCTACCAATATAGGAAGATAGGATCTGCTACCTTCGATCTACTTCACGCCAATACATGAAGACAAGATATGCTTTCTTCGATCTACTTCGCCACCAATATGGGAAGACAAGATCTGCATCTTTGATCCACTTCCTACCAATATAAGAAGATAGGACCTATTTACGCCTAGTGTTTAGGATGACATGATCAGAATGAATCAAATGCTCCTAACTAGATGTGTATGTATTATATTTGTAGAATGTCATGAGAATGATCCATTTTTAATGCTTAGGTTGTCATTCCTCATTGTTCATCAAGGTTCTATCACTGATGCCTTCTTGTTCAGCCAGTACCTTTGACAGAAAACCTAAAGAAATAGATGCTATTTAGACTATCATTTCTCAAATGTTTCCAACCCTTAGGTTTGGTTAGTTCTAAACAATAGTCCTGTTTCAAGTCCTCGTATTATTTAGAAACTTTCAGAGTAATATGCAGAACTCCTTCTGCATGTGTATTGTCAGTCCATTAATCGTTATTTCAATGAAAAATGCTTGAAAAAGATTATCAAAATGGACAAAATGAAATTTTGTTGAGAGCAAAGCTCTAAACAAACAAATCAAGATAGCAAATTTTGCTGAGATACGAGAGGAATAAGATGAAAAAGATTATCACAACGGATAAGATGAAAATTTGCTGAGAGCAAAGCTCTAAATGAACAAATTAATCAAGATAGCAAATTTTGCTAGAATACAAAACGAGAATAAATTAATCAAGATGATGTATTTTGTCAAAAATACAAAAAATGAATAAAATAGAAATAGGTGCCCCAGATATCGTAGCATGAGCTTCTCTGCCCCAAACTTCTTAAGGACCCTTTTGAACTTGATATGTGTTTAGAAGTCCTAGAAGGCTTTGTTGATGCCCCAAGATGTAGCATCTTTCCTTCTTGTTAATTCGGAGAAGACAAAACTACTTTATGCCTCATCTTTGATCGAAAATTTGAATTGCCCATTCCTGGGTTTTCAATTCAAAACCCCTTTGGTCTCAAGGTGCCCTTTGCGGGTTTTCGCCTTGGCCTCTCCTTTTTCTTTTTTTTTTTAGGCAAAGTACCTCTTCACTGAATCCGAATTCACAGGATTGGGCAAGCTTTTGCCATCCATCCCAGTTAAAATTAATGCCCCTCCTGAAAAGGCCTTTTTTACTACATAAGGTCCCTCCCAGTTTGGCATCCACTTTCCTCTGAAGTCTTTTTGTATGGGAAGGATCTTCTTCAGTACCAAGTCCCCTTCATGGAAGTTTCTAGGACGAACTTTCTTATTGTAAGCTCGCATCATTCGTTTCTGGTACATTTGACCATGACGGATAGCTCTTAACCTCCTTTCTTCAATCAAGTTCAGCTGATCATATCGGGATTGGACCCATTCTGCTTCGTCTAACTTTAGTTCTGAAAAAACTCGGAGGGAGGGAATTTCAACCTCAATTGGTAGCACTGCCTCCATTCCATAAACCAAATAGAATGGTGTTGCCCCGGTAGAAGTCCTGACGGACGTTCGATAAGCATAGAGGGCGAATGGCAACTTCTCGTGCCAATCTCTATAGGTCTCAGTCATTTTCCCCACAATCCTTTTGATATTTTTATTGGCTGCCTCTACCGCACCATTCATCTTTGGACGGTATGGCGATGAGTTGTGGTGCTTGATATTGAATTGACTACAAACCTCTGCTATCGTGCTATTATTCAAATTTAATGCGTTGTCAGATATAATCCTTTCGGGCATTCCATACCGACATATGATTTCCTTCTTTAAAAACTTGCTGACAGCTGTCTTTGTGACATTGGCGTAAGAAGTAGCCTCTACCCACTTAGTAAAGTAGTCAATCACTACAAAAATGAAACGATGTCCGTTTGAAGCCTTTGGCGATATCGGCCCAATGACGTCCATGCCCCACATGGAGAAAGGCCATGGGGAAGTCATGACGTGAAGAGGTGATGGAGGCACATGAATTTTGTCTCCGTAAATCTGGCATTTATGGCACTTCTTAGCATATTTGATGCAGTCTCCTTTCATGGTAGACCAATAATATCCAAATCTCATGATCTGTCTGGCCATTGTGAAACCGTTAGCGTGTGTTCCACAAATACCATCATGGACTTCTTCCAAGATCTGCTTGGCCTCCACAGCGTCCACACATCTTAACAGCACCTGATCTTTTCCTCTTTTGTACAGGGTCTCTCCATCTAAGACGTAATCACTGGCCAGCCTCTTCAACATTCTCTTGTCATTCTCAGTTGCTTGGTTTGGGTATTCACGATTTTTCACGTATTGCAATATATCCTGATACCAAGGGTTGTCGTCCTTTTTTTCTTCCTCGTCAATGTTACAACAGTGGGCTGGAGCATCATAAATGCTCATTTGGATAGGCTTCACATCCTCTGGTCTATTTACTTTGATCATGGAAGCCAATGTAGCTAAAGCGTCGGCCATCTGATTCTCGTCTCGTGGGAGATAACAAAAAGTGATGTCGTCAAACTCCTCAATCAATTCTAGGACTATCCTTCGGTAACTAATCAACTTAGGGTCTCTTGTTTCCCATTCGCCTTTGAGCTGATAAATTACCAATGCTGAATCCCCATATACCTCAAGTACCTTGATTTTGCGTTCCATAGCCACGTGGATTCCCATGATACATGCTTCATATTCTGCCATGTTATTTGTGCAATCAAAATCTAGTTTACTGGTGAAAGGATAATGATCACCGTTTGGAGATACCAAGACTGCCCCAATCCCGTTGCCCATGGCATTTGAGGCTCCGTCAAAATTTAATTTCCTAGTATTGCCTTCTTGTGTGCTTGCTTCAGTAGTTGCCACATACATTAGATCCTCATTTGGGAAATCAAAGTTCAAAGGCTCATAATCGTCCAGGGCTCTACTTGCTAGAAAATCTGCTATCGCGCTCCCTTTTACAGCCTTTTGATTCACATAGGTTATGTCAAATTCAGATAGTAGAATTTACCATCGGGCCATCCTTCCGTTTAGAGCAGTTGACTCCATCATGTATTTCAGAGGGTCTAACTTTGAGATTAACCAAGTCGTATGGTACAACATGTATTGTCTCAATCTCCGAGTAGTCCAAACCAATGCGCAACATAATTTTCAATTGGCGAATATCTCGTTTCGCATTCAGTGAACTTCTTACTGAGATAATAGATCGCTCTTTCTTTTCGTCCTGACTCATCATGTTGGCCGAGCACGCACCCCATGGAATTCTCAAATACTGCCAAGTATAGTATCAGTTGCTTGTCAGGGCAAGGTGGCATCAGTACTAGGGCGTTGGACAAGTAATGTTTAACTCTTTCGAAAGTTTTCTGGCACTCTTTATCCCATATACCTGGATTGTGTTTCCTAAGAAGACGGAATATGGGGTCACATTTCTTAGTTAATTGTGAAATGAATCGAGCGATGTAATTTAGTCTTCCTAGGAAACCCCGAACTTCTTTTTGAGTACTTGGCGGAGGTAATTCTTGTATGGCCTTAACTTTGTCTGGGTCAATTTCAATTCCCTTTTCGCTGACTAAGAATCCTAGCAATTTTTCTGATCTAGCCCCGAAAGTACACTTGGCTGGGTTAAGTTTTAGCTGGAATTTCCTTAACTTTAGAAACAGTTTTCTCAAAACTTGCACGTGTTCCCCTTCTGTTCTGGATTTTGCGATCATGTCATCAACATAAACTTCTATCTCTTTATGCATCATATCATGGAATAATGCTGCCATGGCTCTCTGATACGTTGCTCCCGCATTTTTCAATCCAAAAGGCATCACTTTATAACAAAACGTCCCCCACATTGTTACGAATGTGGTCTTTTCCCTGTCTTCAGAAAGCATCTTAATTTGGTTGTACCCGGAGAAGCCATCCATGAAAGAGAACAGTGAGTATCCGGTCGTGTTGTCTACCAAGGTATCGATATGAGGCAGTGGGAAATTATCTTTTGGGCTGGCTTTGTTCAAGTCTCTGTAGTCCACACACATTCGCACCTTCCCATCTTTCTTAGGAACAGGGACTATATTGGCTACCCATTCTGAGTACTTGACCACCTGTAAGAAACCAGCATCAAATTGCTTCTTAACTTCTTCCTTTATTTTTAGCAAGACATCAGGCCTCATCCTTCGGAGCTTTTGTTGGACTGGTTTGCATTCTTCCTTTATAGGCAATCGGTGTACCATGATATCAGTACTTAACCCTGGCATATCTTGGTAGGACCATGCGAAGACATCTTTAAACTCTTGAAGCAACTCAACAAGGTCTTGCCTTATTTCCTTGGCAATGCAAGCGCCAATTTTTACCTCTCTGCCCTCTTCTAAGATCACAACTTCTACTGATTCCTTATAGGGTAGAATTTGTTTTCCTTCTTCTTCCATCATTCTTAACAAATCCAGAGATAAAACGCTGTCTTGGTCACCTTCAAAATCTTGAGGATCATCTATACTCATGTCTTGTTCAAATAGAGACTCTGAATTAGTAACAGCGTCGCTCATCTCGTTGATATCTGAAGACCTGTTATTGGAACAAATGGAGGCCCAAATAAAAGAATCTAAGAATACTTATATGCATAGTATGATTATAAAGGGAATGAAAAGAATGAAAGAATATTTGCTCAAGATGAAACTGAATGATAAGTTTTCACTGAAATTAGATTTTGGACATGTGCCTTTTACAAAAGATTCTTATCACCCCTGGTTCAGGGCAACAAGTGTTCTGAATATTACTCTGAATTAGTTCTAAATGTTACAGGGATCTCTTCTGCAGTCCAGTTGTTTAGAACGCCTCTAGGGATGTAGAAACAAGTCCCTGATAGGTTTTTTAGTTCTTTCTTCAAAGGCACAAACATCTTTACTTTCCAATCCATCGATATATTCAAAGAATTCTAATTCTTTTTCATCTATCTGGCTCTGTACTAAAGTTCTGAACTCAATACACTTTTGGATTTTAGGAAATTTATTGTATGCAATGAAATGTAATGTTAATGAATAAAAAGATGCTTGCAATGAAATGTAATGCAGATACATGAATGCAAAAAGAGACGTTGATTCTTGATTCAATTCTATTAGAACAACTTTACTAGAAAACAAATCTCTTTACATAAAGCGGATACATATACGGCTTTGCCCTCATATGCGGAGACATTCGATCATTTTCTTCGTTCGAGCGTTAAGATAAGTCTCACGAACTCTTCAAAAGGGACGTATCTTATATCTCCTTTTTACTCAATCCGGGCCGTGACTCGTTGCTTACTAAACCTCATGGTTCTCGTTGGCTTCTCTTTTAAGAAAGTTCAGTGGCTCTCGAATAATCCTTGTCACATTAAATTCTCGGGCCACGGAGCAATGGTTGTGTGGTCCTCCATTAAACTATCATCCTTCATACGGCTTTGCCCTCATATGCGGAGACATTCGATCATTTTCTTCATTCGAGCGTTAAGATAAGTCTCACGAACTCTTCAAAAGGGATGTATCTTATATCTCCTTTTTACTCAATCCGGGCCGTGACTCGTTGCTCACTAAACCTCATGGTGCTCGTTGGCTTCTCTTTTAAGAAAGTTCAGCGGCTCTCAAATAATCCTTGTCACATTAAATTCTCGGGCCACGGAGCAATAGTTGTGTGGTCCTCCATTAAACTATCATCCTTCTCTTATCACGTTTTCTTGGACCATATTCGGACAACCGTATTATTATCCACTTTATCAAGAAACCCATTTCCTTATGACAAGCTCTCTATTTAACAACTGAACGTGAATCAACACCTCTTTTTATGATGAAAATGCAATGCAATCATAACAAAAAGAAAACAGGTTAGTACAAAGCAAAAGCAAGCAAGAATAAATAGAACACCTATTTGGGTGAATACTAGGGGTTCGAAGTGGTTCTACCTAGGGTGGGCTCCTAAGGTTCACTACATGAGGTTTGGTTCTAAAGTAAGGGTACCCGAACCAGCAGATTCATCGATCCTCACCCATTATAGGCTCATGCGGACCGAGTTCGGTTCAGGGGGATACATTTCTCTATGGCCATGCGGAGATGAAAATCTCACGAAGACATAGGTACGGATGTATCCCGGAAGCGATTCACTATCCCATGCGGAGGTGAAAACCTCACGAAGGCGTAGTTTCTCACTCCCACTTAAAAGGTGTGACCAACGGTCATGCAATGGAATGTGCAGAAATATACACCTAAACTCTAAACAAAGCAGTAATTATAAACAAATAATAAAAGCCAAAATAAAGGCAAAAAGCAAGTTTTCAATTTTTGACACAAAGACAAAAAGCAACCAACTCGTGGCTTGACTCTCTTATTTAAAGTCCCCAGTGGAGTCGCCAAGCTGTTGACACCATTTTTTGGATGGAAACGGGGTCGACTTGGATTTTGAAAATAAAACGAAAAATGGAAGTCGCCACCAATCTTTTTTGATGAGGTGTGATCGGGTCACCTCGTAAAACGGTTGTTTTTAATAAACGATTTAGATTTTATTAAAACAACGATTTTTGTCTACGAAATTCAGAAAAATGGGTTCGGGAGTCGGTTACGCACGAGGAAGGGTTAGCACCCTCGATACGCCCAAAATTGGTACCTAATTGATTTCTTAATGTCTTGGTGTCGAAAATTAAAAAACTCAAAAAGAATTTAAAATACGATCCCTCCTTATATTGTTATTTTAAAATTACTCAAATAAATCAAAATGGAAAATGCTTCCTTATCTCGAAGTAACAAGATGTCACGTCCAGTAAGTTAGGATACAACACATCGTATTTTCGAGAGTAAGCTTGCCTTTATTTTTTGTTTAAACCTCATTTATTTTAATTTCAAAAGGACGTTCGGTTATTTAGGATCAACGCGAGAAGAATCGAAGCTCAGTAAGTTAGGGCACGATTTTTCTCGAATTTTCTAAATACGAAATATTACCTTATTTTGAAAGTTTAAAAAGGATATTCGACAATTTGGTCGAACGAGAAACCGAAACCCAGCACGTTAGGGCACGTTTTCTCGAATTTCCAAACACGAAACATTGCCTTATTTTGAAGAGTTTTCAAATAAGTAATTATGAAACCGGCTCAAAATATATTCGCTTGGTTTACTTTAAGGGTAATAAAACAATCGATGTTGAGCGAAAATGCAGATTTTGTAAAAAACATGATGCAATAATAAGAAACTAAATCATAATTCTAAGCATGAAACGATAATAAGTGGATTCAAATTGAAAACGAAAAAAAATAACACGTGATACACAGAACTACGTGAAACCAATATAACACAAAACAATTTAAAAACCATACGAACAATATACAAAGGTATAACATATATTAGAATTCAAAATAGTTTATATGTATAAAAAAACGGATAATATATTGGTGATTATTTTAAAAAATATATTGAAACGAATAATATGTAACATAATTTCAAATGAAATAAATTGACTAAACGAACGATATATTTATATGAAAATAATAAATGAAAATAACGTATATACAAAGACCAAAGTAATTAACATAAATAAAATATGCAATAAAAAATAAAATCCTCAAAAGAAAGCCAAGCTATATACGAATAATTTTAAAGAAAATATACACAATAAATTTAGAAAATATTTACATAAAATAATATGAAAGCAACAATGTACATAGAATAGAGTTAATCATAAATTATATGCCTAATAACATAGATATGAGAACATTTCAATGTAATAACATACAAAAAAATAAAAAAAAATAAATAAAACAATAATGTTTTTCAAAAGAAGAAGTGGAATTGTCAAAATTATTTGAAATACATATATACAAATAAATAAAGAAAATAAAAAATATTAAATGAACCTTTTTTAAGAAAAGTGAATTATGGAAAAACTCAATTAAAATAAAATTAAAATAAAAGGGATATTTTATAAATAAAGTAAACCATTGAAATAGAATCGTGGACCAAAACAAAACGCGTATAAACGCTTGAGACTAAAACTGAAAATAAACTAGACCCCCAAACGTGTCGTTTTAGCGCGAATTAAAATGAAAATATGCGCAAGTCCTAGGGATAATTTAAAAGAAATAAAAAAACAAACATGACTTAATTAGACAGTAGTGCAAGGGAGGGGGACTAAACGCGCAAATTATCCATTTAGAGAAATCATGCGCATGAACCAAGTCAAAAAAGCTGTCTGTTCCTTCCCCCAATGCCATTTCCTTTTATTAACCATTAAAACCCCCTTTTTTTTGTCAAAAAAACGTTTTAACCTTTATTTTTTAAAAAGAAACCCAAAAATGTTTTATGAAATTCCTTATTCTCCCTTACTATCCCTTTTGTCTTCCAGCCGAGGAGGCCACCAATGGTTCACCCAACCGCCGCCGTGACTCCAGTGAGTCTCCCTTCGTCGACGCGAGCACGACGTGGATCCGGTGAGTCTCCCTCTCTCTACTAATGTTTCTCTCACGCAAGAAGAAAATGAAAGAATAATAACAAAATCAAAAAAAGAAAGAAACTAAAAAAATCACCTTTAACAATTATTATTGCTTTCTGTCTCTGCTTGTATTTGATTTCATATATATTTCCACTATTGTATTCGTAGAAAGGGAACCCCCCTTTTACAAATTTTCCTTTTAGGATTTATAGCCGAATGTTTCAAAGCAGAGTACAAAAAAAATATTGTTTCTTCCATTCGCGACTGCTCTGTTGCTGCTGTTGTTGTGTCTCGTTTTGCAGGCGGTGTCAGACGCATGGAGGAGAAGGGCATGCGCGGGGTGTGGTGGTGGTAGTGCGCAAGGTGGCCCATGGTTGGCCTAGCGTGCGGCGGCTGGAGGCTTGGGGAAGCAAACTAGGGTTTGCTGAAAATGGGGTTAATCTTGGGCTAGGGTTATGTTTGTTTTGGGTTTAGGGTTAATTTTGGGTAGTTTGGGCCATATGAAATTTGGGCTGCAATTTAGACTTTATTTCATGTATTTGGTTTATGTTTTATTTTTATTTTGTTTTTGTTTTGGCACTGGGCCCGGGCAAAATGGGCTCGTACAAGAATTACTACTTCTGGTGCTATTTTTTGTGACCATGAGGGAATGGTGCTTGTCGGCTTCAGTAGTACAACTGCTGAAACCTTTGATGCCCCATCTTTTGAGGCTTTTGCTTTGTCATGCGCCATTCAGAAGGCCCTTGATAAGGGCTTTTCTGGAGTTGTTCTAGAGTCGGATTATGCTTTTATTATAAACAAATTAATATTTGAACTCTAAATTTATCCTTTACGACGGTATTATTAGGGAGTCCTTAGGTTTTTATGAGTCATTTGCTTATTTTAATTTACTTTTACCCCTTTTACCCATAGGTCAGCCAATTGTATTACCCATTATTTGATACATTGATTGGTAGATGGAAATGAATTTCTTGATTTCGGTTTGGGCTACTCCAAATTTCATCCATTAGTTGGTGTTGAATGATATTACTTAATTTAACTCCTTAAGTTTCTTGGAACTTGAAAATAGAAGGGATATCAATGGAGGACGCAAGGACTTGAACTTTTAATTTAGTTAAATTATCTTTTAAACCCTTAAAATATAAAAAATTATAATCAATAAAATGATAAACACTCAAAATTTATAATTCAATCCTTACTATTACTACAAAATTTATAACGGTGTCACCTTCTACCATTCCTGACACTACATAAGATGAAATTCTTTGAACTTTAAAAAATGGGCCGACCGAGTAGTGATCATAGTCGATTGTCGGTATAAGAAACAAAGAAAAAAAAACCTCCAACGGACAATACAAATAATTTACGTAAATAAATAAATAAATTTGTCCCTTTATCTTATTTATGTAATTTTTATAATATAAGTGTAAAATTGCAAACTCGACCCACGAAAAAAATTGCAAAATCGACCCTGGGAATCAATTAAAGGGTGCCACCTACGCATGTCAGAAAAACATGAGTCTCAAGTTCAACGTGGAAGTAAAGTCTTAAACCCAAGTGTCCATGTGAACAATAGCTTGAATCTTCAAGCAACCTCTTTCAACTTTTTTGTCCTTTAATTTCGCCACTAACTTAAAAAAAGAGGGTAAATTCCACCATTAGAGATAAGTTTTCATTTTGGTGGTCATTAAACTATTTAAAAATTATTATTTAAATCACTGGATTATTAAAATAGATGTTATATAGCTTTCTTTATTCGTATTATCTACACCGAACAAAAGCTCTCTTTTTTCTTCTCTTTTACAATTTAATATTTTTCATATAATAACTTTGAATGTCATAAATTTGTGAATTAAAATTTAAATAGTTTTTTTTCCTCATTTCGACATTGGCAGTCAAACCGATTTGTATCTAAGGCATGTTTTTCTTCTCGTTGATGAGTATTGTTCTACCGTATCGATTGATAAATCGTTGCATGAAGCTCATTGGCAAAACTTTTTAAGAAAAAAATTTAATATCCAGTAATTTAAATAAATTTTTTTGAATAGTTTAGTAACTTAAAGAAAAGTTTTCAAATAGTTCAGTGACTAAATTGTAATTTTTTTAATTAAATGACTAAAATAAAAACTTACCCAATTTAGTGACTAATAGTGTAGTTTACCCAATAAAGAAACTGCCATCCTATTCCCTCACGCATTTCATTCAAACCTTAAACGCAACTCCATTTTAACATTTTCAAAGTTTCCAAGTTTAGCTCTACAAACAAGCAAAGGCAAAGGCAAAGGCAAAGGCGAAATCTTTAAGCTAAGTTTACTCGTGAGTGAAAGCAAAAGAAAAGAAAGAACCTCAAGTTTCCTCTTCCTTCACGATTCTCTCTCTGTGTTTTTTTCTTTATTTGGGTGTTTCTCTCCATCAAAGTTGGAGCTTTGGATAATTGGATATATTAAAAATGGCAAGTTTGACTCTTGGTCCTGTTTTGCCTGCAAAGCCAAGGCTCTCTGTGTTTGAACATAATGGATCTCTTTTTGTTTCTAGAAGAAAAACCAAGAAGAAGAACCAAGCTATTGTCCCTGTAATCTTTCTTCTTTTTTTTTTTTTTTTTGAATTAGGGTTAGATTGTATTGATTCTTACGGATTGGATTGGATCAGGTAGCGAGGTTGTTTGGGCCAGCAATATTCGAAGCATCAAAGCTAAAGGTTTTGTTTTTAGGAGTTGATGAAAAGAAGCACCCAGGGAAGCTACCTAGAGCTTATACCCTTACACACAGTGATATAACAGCTAAACTCACTTTAGCCATCTCTCAAACCATAAACAATACTCAGGTAAAAATTTTCTTTGATTTTACAAAACCCCATTTCATTTGGCTGTTCTTGGAATTTTGCATTATTTTATTGATTGAGAAGGAAACAGGGGAAGCAGGGGATTTTCTAGTCAGCTGATGAATGATATAATCAAAGAAAAAAAACATGGGTAGATATGTACGTAAGTTGATATGACATGGAATTAATTGCTGAATACAGTTTTTTTTTTATGCCTATATAGCACCAATTTTCAAAACACTGTGAAGTTGTATAATATTTTAATTGAGTCCTTAGTACTATATTCAATTAAGTTTGTACGTTTGAAATATACTACTTCACGGGTAGTTTTGTACAGGGCCAGAAATTTTTGTTAAAATTTGAGGGGTGAAAATTAAAAATGTCTAAATGAAATTATTCATTTTTCAAAAAGGTTAAATTTATAATTTTTTATTTAATTAAATCTTTTAATTTTAAGAGGAGTTATAAAGCAATTTTCCTATTTAATCAAGAGGTGAAAGCCTTACTCCCCCGGGCTATGTCCCTGGTTTTGGCTTTAACGTTTTTGTTTTTAAAAAAACAATGAGACTATTTTTTCTAAGACATCGATTTTGAGTTGTTTATTAAGTACCTATGTTTAAATTTTAATTAACTCATTTTAAATAATTTACAAGCTAGCATTTAGTATTCAAAATTAATTTTTAATTTTATTATATATTAATTTTTAATTTAAAAATTTAAGGACTAAAAGGAATTTGAGGTACGGATGATAATGGAGCGAGGCATGTGGATATTGCTAAATCCACTACCACTTTATAAATAGCATGCTTTACTTCACTACTAGCTTTGCTCCACCATGGTTATCTAATTTTGAAAACTACTACCATTTCCACGGATGTAAGATATATCCATTTTCGTACACTCTGTTCTGCTTTAATTTAATTTTTGTTATTTATTTTTTATTTTTTCAATCTTTTTAAGTCAATTTAATTTTTTCTATTCATCTTTAATTTTTTTAATCATGTGAATATTTAAATAGAAAATATATTATTTTTAATAGTATATTATTATATTTTTATCATTTTAATAGTTTATACAATTTATATATACAAGAATAATATGATAATTTTATATAGTGGAGCGGGTCAGGGCGAGGCAAGCAAATACTCTAACTGCTTTATACCCATTATCTAAAATAAACCGCTTTATACCGATTCATTCAGAGTGAATTGATTTAGAATTTATCAGGCAATTCGAGTTTTGTCATCCCTAATTTAGAATCAAGCTACTACTTTCTCTTGAATTTGTTCTTCCCAAAAGACCAGATTATTATGATACTAATACTTTGATCTCTGTTAAAATATTTTTGATGTATAGAGAATAATTTGGAATTTGAGTCATAAGTACATTTCATGGAATTGAATTAACCCTATATTTGGGGGGTTGCTTGCAGTTGCAGGGTTGGTCAAACAAATTATACAGAGACGAAGTGGTGGCGGAATGGAAAAAGGTGAAAGGAAAGATGTCTTTACACGTTCATTGTCACATAAGCGGTGGCCATTTCCTCTTGGACTTATGTGCTAGACTTAGATACTTCATCTTCTGCAAAGAACTCCCTGTGGTAACATATATTAAATCATTTCATTACCCTAATGTTCCCACTTAATTTTTGGTGTTAAAAATGACCTGAAATAATGTTATTGAAAAAAAAAAAAGGTACTGAAGGCATTTGTACATGGAGATGGCAATTTGCTGAAAAACTACCCAGAACTGCTGGACTCATTGGTATGGGTTTATTTTCACTCAAACGTTCAAGAATTCAATAGGGTCGAGTGTTGGGGTCCGTTGGTGGAAGCTACAGCACCTTCTAGCGGAACCGATGATGACGGTGCCGTGTGCCAACGAGAAAAACCAAAAGAAATATTGGGAAGTAATTGGGAATTGCCACGGTCATGTCAAGATGATTGTAAATGTTGTTTTCCGCCAATGAGTTTGATCCCATGGTCGCCAAAGCAACCTCATGAAAATGAAAAAATTGGGACCCAAGATCAGCAATTGCCTTCACCAAATGTGAAAACTATTGAATGAATGAATGATGTGTAGTTAATTGAATTAATTGTTTTTCATTGTTATTGATTAGGTGGGTACTCCTTTGTCCCTGGTGGAAGGAAAGATGTAAATAACAAAATATCATAATATTAGACACTTTTCCATGCAATTATGACATTTGTGTTTGCTTGTTGTTTACGTCTAATGCATTTAACCTTAGCAATTGGTGCTTGTAATATAACAATACATGCTCCAACCATTTAAAAAGTCCTAAATTAAGTTTTTTTTTTCATAGTTAATGAAACCAGATTGGTAGATAGTAACGTTCAATCGATTAATATATTATTTGTTATCTGAGTTTAATTTTACTATTTAATTTGATACTTGGATTAAAATGTATTCTAATGAAAAAATAAGTATTTAATTAGAAAAAAAATTGAGGTATTAAATTAGATATTAAAATTAAACTCAAATACTTAATCGGGATAAAAAATTCAAGTATAAAATTTAAAAAACTTACATACTAAAAAAAACATTAATGTCTAACTCAGGTATAAAATTTAAAAAATTTACATACTAAAAAAACATTAATTGTCTAACTCAGGTATCAAATTGAAAAAAAATATTAAAATTAAATTTAGGTACTAAATAGTATGTTAACCCAAAGAATAAAAAAATTTAAAACCATATATAACTGTTGTAATTTCTTAAAATAAATAATTAGAATCCTTATTAGAGATAAATCCAAAAATTGGGTAGAAAAACGTGTCACTCCCCTAGTCTATAGGCTTGGTGGCCGTCCGTAGCCAGGTTCTGATCACCGGCCATGTTCAAAAGTTTGTCTTCACCTTCCATAGTGCTTCGGCGTTTCGATAATTTAAATACAAACCCAATATGAAAAATGATCAAAACATATATAAAAGAACTAGAAAGAATGTCTATTATGAATCTGTACACATGAATTTCCAGGTACATTTGAATATAGATAATCATCTATTTAGGTTAATTCCTTATATACAAATTTTTATTTATATTTTTCTATTAATTTTTCTATTTAAATTTTATTTAAAATTTTATCTATTTTCCAATTTTGAAATAATTATATTTTATAAAAGATAAAAATACATATAAACTTAATAAAAATACATGAGGAATGAATTTAGACAAATATGTGCCCAGATTCAGATGTGTTTGAACATCCAGATATCCAAGGTCATTCTTGATGTCAATTATTAATTTATATATTTTTAAAGTTTTTAATTTTTTTAAAATTTGTGTCGGTCATATGGCATACTGAAAGGTTGCCACGTGTCACAACCAGATTGCCTATTAGTGTCATGTCAACACAAACTAACCATATTAGTGCAGAAGTTTCAACCTAAGTAATAGAATTCAAGTTTAAGTACCAACTAGGTCCAGAAAGATTTAGGTACCTACTAGGTACTTCTGGACAAGTTGAGGTAACAAATTACATATTAACCCTTCTTTGATACATGAATAGAGATATATTCATTTATTTTATAAAAAAAAACTCTAAATTCATTTTATTAAATGATGGAATCCTTATGCCCACATTACATTTTCATAATATTTATTTAATTTGATTTTACGAAACATTATTAACGAAGAAATCATACATGGAAAATGAAATACAAGTACTTTATCAAACAAAGCTTTCAGACATTTTTTCTCCATTTATTCGCTTGATTGTCATTCATCGATGGCGACACCTATGGTGTCTTGAACAACCACGGTCGTAGGTATTCGCTTGCGTGGGAGTACTTTTGGGGTTAGGATGACACCCTGGGTGAGGTCCGCCAGGCCTTTTGCAAGGATTAAGAACCCCTGGATCGATGTACTTTACACCACTACGTGTAGTTGCATCGACTTGAACCACCACCATGATGATTAGAACCAAGCAAATTAACCAAATCTTCATGTTAGACAACCCCATGATTGAACTTAACTTGAAAGGATATTGAAATTTCACAAATATTTATACGGTTTGTATGATTCTCAATTTTAGTAAAATAACTTAAATTAGTGCGATAATGTTTATTGGTTTTGGTTGTTGTTGTTTTTGAGTTTAAAATTAGTATATTAATT
Organism: Gossypium hirsutum; assembly: GCF_007990345.1. Taxonomy (NCBI): domain Eukaryota; kingdom Viridiplantae; phylum Streptophyta; class Magnoliopsida; order Malvales; family Malvaceae; genus Gossypium; species Gossypium hirsutum. The sequence goes on along the minus strand of NC_053426.1, from coordinate 2,798,727 downwards.
GTTTTATATGACATCACTTGCACAAATATAAATATAATATAGTAATAGAATGGTTTAAAATTTTAAATATGAAAAATAATCGTAAAAGTATCATAGTAGTCCTTAAATATTTTGGTCTATTTATGAATTTAATCTTTTTACTTTTTGAAAATTAAAAAAACTAGTCATTCTAGTTTAATGTATTAGAATTTGTTTGTCATATACAAAATTTAAGAATTTAGTCCAGTTAGGATAAATTGTTAAACATTGCCTCTAAATCATTGACTTGAAAATCAACAGTTCAATAATTTTTGTACGAAAAGAATAAGCAAAAGTTAATAGTTCAATAATTTATGTATAACAAATTAGCAAAAATCCATAGTTCAAGTTCTTGCGTTTGCCAACAAATGGACAAACTTCTCAAGTTTTATGAAGTCCAAGGATTAAAATTTGATAAATTAAAGTAGAGGGACTGAATTTCTAATTTTTGTAAAGTAAAGGAATGAAATTCACAATAAACCCTAAATATTTTAAGTCAATCACGCACCACCAAAAATGGGCCAATGTTCGTTTGTTATCAAATAATAATAATAAAAAAGACTAAATTCTGATAAATTAAAGTAGAATGGCTAATTTTTTAAATTTTGTAAAGTGGAGAGATGAAATTCATAATTAAACTTAAATATATTATGTTAATCACTTTTTTGTTAACCGCATCCTTGATTGGATGGAAAAGTTTGAAAGAAAATCAATTTTAAGTATATTTAGTTAGAAAGAAAAGTGATAGGAAAAAAATTAAAAAAAATTTATTCCAAAATGAAATAATAGGAAGAGTGAAGATGAGATAAATGTGTATGTTAGTTCAAAATGAGATGATAATTTTATTTTTTATCTTTTCTACCTTAATTAGTGGTCAAATGTTCGATTATTACCCTGAGTATGAAACAATATTAAAACTCGTGGTCAATACTTACCTCATTAATAGACCTACAGAAGATTTAATTATCGGGTTGGGACCAGTATACATACTATTTTTTTCAAGTCAATCACAGGCCGCAAAAAATGGGCCAATGCTTTTTCTTTTTGGAAAATGGGCCGATGTTCATTGTTCTTCAAATAATGAATAAAAAAAAGTTTAATACTAATTTTGATTATATATATATATATAACCCACATTTTAATTAGATTTTGGAAAGCATTAAGAAAAAAAAACCTCAGCTTTAAATCTCAATCTTTACTGAAAATAGTTGTTAATTTTCATATGTTTTTAATAATTTTTATAAATTTTAATGATTTTATAAATTTCCTTTATAATTTTTTACATTTATCCAAATTTATTCTGAATTTAAAATTTTAAATAATTTTTTACGTAAATTATTATATCATTATACATTGATTGAATAAATTATGTCACATCAACATTATTATTTAATTAAGCTTATTGTTTACAAGGATAGATTGTTTTCAACATTTGGATTTAAATACCAATTACATTTAGTTTAATTTTTTTATTTTAACTTCATGAAATCTTTTATATCTTAATTTTTTAAACTTATTGTTTCCTCTTCAGTATCCATTTGTTAAGTTCAAGACATAATTTTTGAACACATGTATAATAAAATTCTAGTGAAATTGAGGGCTTTATCGAGACCAAGCCATGCTTTTAAGGATGTGGTTATTTTTTATTGAATCATTCCTATCATTAATGGTCAAAGTAATTTCAGCAGTAAAACTTGAGCATATTATTTAGTGAAACAAAAAAAATTCCAAATAACGATAATCATTTTTGTCATTAAATTCCATATAATTTGCCACATGTTGGTCATGCATTGGTATTTCTATCCCCTCATAAAATATTAGCACCATTAGTGTTTATAACAATTTGAAAAGTTTAGGTACCAAATTGGACCAAGAAGATTAAGTGTCAATTAAGAAAAAATGCTAAGTTTAGATACAAATTGGAAAAATAAAAGCTTAAGCATCAAATTAAGAAAATGTATCAAATTCATGTATCAAATATTATATTAAGCATCTACATTTATACCTTTGGTAATATTTTAAAATTATATATAATTAATCCCTCCTACATTCATTTACTATAATTTTAGTCATAAATTATTAAAAGCTGAAAACTTTCTTCAACAAAACTTACAAAAGAAATTCAATTTAACCAAGAATACCCACATCTTGTCTCCAGCAACAAGAGTATGGCATTCAATTATTTAACCAAATCTTTATCCTTCCTTCATTGAGCATTTGTCAATGCCTTAAATTAAAGCAAAAGAATTAAAGGGTTCATTCATTTGAGACTACTGATACCAAAGGTTTATTCGAAAAGAAGGCTTTTAAGTTGCCAACAGTCAGCTGTAGCACAGCTTCAAAGGATTCTGGTGTTGCGGGAGCACTGTGTGGAGACAACACGACATTATCAAGTCCAAATAGCTCCTTGGGGACATTAGGCTCATTTTCATACACATCAAGACCAGCACCACCAATTTCTCCTCCCACTAAACACTGCACTAATTCCTTCTCGTTGATCAACGAGCCACGCCCGACGTTGATTATCACTCCTTCCTTCCCTAATGCTACCATGACATCCTTATTGACCAAGTGGTAAGTTTCCTTTGTCAGTGCACAACAAAGAACAAGAACATCACTGTTTGCAGCAAGGTCCCGGACATTAGCATAGAATGGAATTGGAACAGATTGCTTCTTGTTTCTTGCGGTGTAGGCAATGGTGCAGCCAAAGGCTGAGAGCCTCTTTGCAACTTCAGAACCAATGCTTCCCAATCCCACAATCCCTACACGCTTTCCCCCTAGCTGTGATTGCATATTTTGGTATTAAATGCCAGTCATAGGTAGTTATGAAGAATAAGCCATTTCTATCAACAAATTCCCAAAATTTCATAAACTATAAGCCTAATGTGCTATAGCAATGTCACATCATGTTGCATCCTGCTCTGAGTTGTGCTTTATTTGCAGAAACCATTGTAAAAGTGAAGATCTATACTATAAACCTAAAACAGAAAGATAGCCCATTTAAGATCAAGAAACAGACTTTTATTTAGATTTCTTTTCATGAACCTTGGAATATCTAAAGGCTTAAATTTCCACAAGACCAAAATATCCTAAACAAATACCTTAATTTTCACAACTGGGTTCCTTCACTTATATGTTAAATTCAGTTACTCTTAAGGTTTTTACCTTAAAACCAAGGGGGTAGGTTTCCTTAACAGGCCACATCCGACCACGAACAAATCTATCAGCAGCAGAGATTCTTCTAAGGACATCGATCAACAACCCAACAGCACAATCCGCTGCATCCTCTGCGAAGGCAGAGCTAGCATTAGTAACAACGATGCCTCGGCTTCGACAAGCAGGGAGGTCTATATGATCAAGGCCAGCACTTGTAGCCACTATCAGCTCCAAAACAGGCAGACGGTCGAGAAACTCGGCGGAAACTAGGGTGGGGCCCATAGTCATGAGAGCTCTTATGGAGGGAGCATGACGGGCCAGAAAGGAGTCGTACGGCTCAGGCGACTCATAAGGGTCCAGGACATGGAATTGAGAACGTAAATGGTCCCCAAAAGGAAGGATGAATGAGGGTCGACGATGAACGAAGACTACAGGTAGCTCTTCGGGTTGTTGGGCTTCTTTGCCGGTCATTGTTGGGGTAGGAGAGGACTCAGTGATGACTCCCAAGTTTCAAAAGAAAAAAAAGAAGTACAGTTTTGTTTCGTATTATGTGGTCAATATCATCGCATTCATTTATTGAATTTTAGGTAGAGATAAAATTATATAAAATTTTCATTCCATTTTTCTCCACATTTTTAATAATAGGAAGATGATAAATTATATTTTTTATTTTTAAGTTTTACCATTTTTAATTAAATTTAATTTTTTTAGGAGAAAAAATTGAAATTAAAAAGAAAATTTTGATTTATCATATTTTTATTAAAAAGAGATAGGAATGATGTAAAATTATGATCTTATGCAAACTTTTCTAGTTAAGGTGAATAGTTGATGCAAAATTGCTTGTCTTTTGGATCAAAATAATAATTTTAAAAATATTTTGAATTTTTTTAAACATAATTTTTTATTAAAGGTTGGAAAGGGATAGAAATGACATGTTAAAGGTTGGAAATGTTGAAAAGAATGAAAATGAAATGGCATCTTCCTTGACGATGCCAGGTATTAATCGTGAGAAAATGTTTAAAGCTTGGTGGTAAAATTTTGTTTTGTTGGAAAAGTAGGTTTATTAGCGATGGAAGGTGTTTTAATTTAGAATGCTGTTCTGTTTATATTTTACAACAGAACAAATCGAATGTTGAAAAAAAAAATATTATTATACAATATAATTGTGTTAGACAGAATAGTAACTAATAATAACAATATAAAGGCATTCGTCAAGATGATTCAAGTGCATTCAAAGAGGCTAGCAGTGGTTCGGTTATTGACTTAGTAAGTAATACTCTCGAAGGGTGTGTGTTTTAAAAATTTATGTAGTTTTAGTTAAATCTCTTAAGAGATTAGCTGCAGTTTTGCTATTGACTTAATAAGCATTACTCTCAAAGGGTGTATTAGAATTTTATATAATTTTATGCAGTTTTAATTAAATTCAAGTATAATTTTAAGATTTATCATTTTTCTTTTATTATTATTATTATGTATACTATTATAGCAGTTTCTTAATTCATGCATATTTAATCAAAATTCATATATATTTGACTAAAGTAATTTCTTAATGAACCTACAAAATATGAATGATTAATCATTTCACTCGCTCAAATAGATATATTGAGAAAAATAAAAATTTTGAAATTTTCTAATGCTTCAATGATTCTGCAGACAATTTAACAAAGATACCAACATCCTGATTTCCAGAAACCAATGTATGGATTTCAGTTATTTAACCAAATCTTTATCCTTTCTTCATTGAGCATTTGTCAATGCTTTACATTAAAGCAAAAGAATGAATGGTTCATTCTTTTGAGACTACTGATACCAAAGGTTTGTTGGAAAAGAAGGCTTTTAAGTTGATAACAATCAGCTGGTCCAAAGCTTCAAAGGATTCTGGAGTCATGACAGCGCAGTGCGGAGACAACACGACATTATCAAGTCCAAATAGCTCCTTTGGGACATTAGGCTCGTTTTCATACACATCAAGACCAGCACCACCCATATCTCCCCCCACCAAACACTGCACTAATTCCTTCTCGTTGATCAACGAGCCACGCCCGACGTTGATTATCACTCCATCCTTCCCTAATGCTACCATGACATCCTTATTGATCATGTGGTAAGTTTCCTTTGTCAGTGCACAACAAAGAACGAGAACATCACTATTTGCAGCAAGGTCCCGGACATTAGCATAGAAAGGAAATGAAACGGATTGCTTCTTGTTTCTTGAGGTGTAGGCAATGGTGCAGCCAAAGGCTAAGAGCCTCTTTGCAACTTCAGAACCAATGCTTCCCAAGCCCACAATCCCTACTCGCTTACCACCTAACTGCAAATATTCCAAGTTTAGAACAGTGTTTTCGTAAGGACCAAATGGGATGATCTAGTGCCTTGTAAAAGCAAAACGATGACATATTTTGGTGTTTAATGCACTCTTCCATTGTTAGGCCAAGCCAACAGCTGTTTTGGAATGGTATGCGATATTTGTGGTAAATTTGCACTTTAACCCTTAAAAAGGATAAAATTTTGATTTAATCCTTTAAAAATTATAAAGATATAAACTATTAAAATAATAAAATTATTTTTTTACTATAGTAAAAATATACAATTTAATTCCGGTCAAAAAAATTTCCGAACCCCAGCCACTGACACTATTTTCCCCAAAAGTTCATTGCCAAAAAGAATGGAAAAAGAAAATTGCCCATTTAAGATCAAGAAACAACTTTGTGTTATTTAGATTTGATAAATCCAATTATGTTGTCTATGCAAATATTGTTAAATATCTGAAGTCTATCAACAACATCAAAATTTCATCAACTGGATTCTTCACTTATATGTTAAATTCTGTTACTACTCAACGAATCAACAACCAGATAAAAAAAAAAGTAAGTGGAGTAGCAGGCCTAAAATGATAAATTTTCAATTTAAATCTATTATAATTTATAAAATTTTAAATTAATAATGATAAAATTACATTTTAATTCTTTAAAATAATAAAAATTTGATTTACCCTTTAAAAATATTAAAATAGATTATTAAAATAATAAAATTTGATTCCCGCTTAAAAAAAATATTCAGCCTCAGCCACTGATAATACAGAAAACAAACGTTTACCTTAAAACCAAGAGGGTAGTTTTCTTTAACAGGCCACAGCCGACCACGAACAAATCTATCAGCAGCAGAGATTCTTCTCAGCACATCGATCAACAACCCAACAGCACAATCCGCTACATCCTCTGCGAAGGCTAAGCTAGCATTCGTAACAACGATGCCTCGGCTCCAACAAGCAGGGAGGTCTATATGATTAAGGCCAGCACTTGTTGCCACTATCAGCTCCAAAACAGGCAGTCGCTCGAGAAACTCGGCGGAAATCGGAGAAGGGCCGATAGTCATGAGAACTCTTATGAAGGGAGCATGACGGGCAAGAAAGGAGTCATATGGTTCAGGCGATTCGTGAGGGTCTAGCATATGGAATTGAGAACGTAACTGGTCTCTGAAAGAAGGGTCGGAAGGAATCTTGAATGACGGTAGACGATGAACCAGGACTATAGGTAGCTCTTCAGGTTGTTGTGGTTCTTTGTCCGCCATCGTTGGGGTAGGAGAGGATTCAGTGTTAACTCCAAATAATAAGAGCAACAGCTTAGTTTTGTTTCTTATTATGCCGTCCACATGATTTTTTTTTCTTCATTATATCATTGCATTTATTTAGTATTTTATAAGGAAAAACCAGAAAGGTTTGGATCTTAGATTAAATGTTAATAGAAAATTTGATACTAATGCGACGACGTTTTTATCGGATCATGAATTCATTATTTAATATTATTTAACACTATTTGTGCTACACAGATCGTGAATAATATTTTTAAAATGTCATCGTATGTATGTTAAAAAATTGGGTAAATTCTTAAAATAGTCCCTTACTTTATCGTGTTCGTTAATTGTCATTAACGGTGTAATGGTAAGCTAATGTAACATGTTAAATCATTATTTCAAACAAAAATTTTAAGTTAAATTCTATAATCGGTCCTTATATTTTTTTTATTTTAAGCAATTTAATTTTTTAATTTAATTTTTTTTCTTTTACGTTCTTTTAACTTTCCCCTTTTTTTTATTTTGGCATAATTGCAAAAAGAAAAAACCCTCAACATCTGGAGGCTTTTGGCTTTGTGCCCTTGACCCCTTTTTTTAATTGACACCCTCAACATTATTATTTTTTTTGAATCAGTCCAATTTTAACGGTAAACCTCAGTTGACCGTTAGTCAAACAGCAGGTCAATGAAATAGTCCATGTAGCGTGCCACATAAGCACAATGATGTCATCAAAACAATTTTTTTTCGTTTTTTCCATCTTCTTTTCTTCCCCTCTAACAGTTTTCTCAAATTTTCTCTCTTTCTAAACACCCATTTTCACTTCACTCCCCTCACTTCATTCTCAGTCTCTATTGGCAACCCTTGGTTGGAACCTTCTTCATCCTAAAATCTAAGAAAGAGAGAAAATCTAAGATTTCCTAAGATCAAAAGTTTATTTCCTAAGAGCTTCCGGGTTGTTCATCTCAATCACGGTAATGGAATCTTTGAAGTATGAAATTTCGTTGTTAGATCGCAACACCAGATTTGTGTTGTGGAAGATTAAGATGCAAGCAGTTCTTACGCAGATGGATCTGGAGGATGCCCTGCTAAGGATAGATAAGATGCCTTCAATATTAATAGAGGAAGAGAAGAAACATAAGGATCGAAAGGTGTTAGCACAATTACATCTGTATTTGTCCAACGAAATTTTGCAGGATATGATGAAAGAGAAAACTGTCGCTGCATTATGGAAGAGGCTAAAACAAATATGCATGTCGAAAACTCTAACAAGTAAGTTGCACATAAAGCAGCGTCTTTATGCTTATCGTTTAGATGAAGGTGCGTCTATACACGAACACTTAACAATGTTTAAAGAAATTCTCTCAAACTTGGAGGCCATGGAGGTTCAGTATGATAAGAAAGATCTAGGGTTGATTCTACTTTGTTCGTTGCCTCTGTCTTATTCAACATTTAGAAACATGATTTTATATAGCCGCGAGTCTCTCACAGTTGATGAGATTTATGATTCTTTGATCTCGTATAATAAGATGAAACATCTTGTGGTTAAACCCGACTCTCAGGAAGAGGGTCTCATTGTTCGTGGGAGATAAGATCGGAATGATGATCGTGGAAGGACACAGGAACAGAATCCTCGCGGTAAATATAAAGGTGGATCGAAGTCTTCAAACAGAAGTAAAACTTGTAACTTCTGCAAGAAGAACGGGCATATTAAATTTGAGTGCTATAAGCTACAGAACAAGATTAAAATGGAGGCTGCGAATAAAAAGGGAAAACAACCAAAAAATTTTGGTGAAGCTGATGTTGTAGAAGACTACAGCGATGGTGAACTTCTAGTTGCTTCTGTCAACAATTCTAAAGTGAGCGATGAGTGGATATTTGATTTAGGCTACACCTTCCACATCAATCGGGATTGGTTTACAACTTATGAAACAATGTTTGAAGGCGTTGTTTTGATGGGAAATAATGCTTCATGTAAAATCGCAGATGTTGGAACAATTAAAATTAAGATTTTGATGGAGTTTTCAAAACACTTAGTGACGTATGAAATGTTCTCGAATTAAAGAGAAATTTAATTTCGTTGAGTACTATTGATTCAAAAGGGTACAGATACACAGCTGAAAGTGAAGTTTTAAAGATTTCCAAAGGTTCCCTTGTTGTGATGAAAGGGCAGAGAAAGACTATCGAGTTATATGTTTTGCTAGGTTCTACTGTTATTGGTGATGCAGCTGTCACTTCCTCTTCCTTGTCAGATGATGATATTACTAAACTTTGACATATGCGCCTAGGGCATATGAGTGAGAATGGCATGGCAGAATTAAGTAAAAGAGGGCTTTTTGATGGGCAAAGAATTTGCAAATTGAAGTTCTGTGAGCACTGTGTTTTTGAGAAGCAAAAGAGATTTCGATTCACCAAAGGAATCCATAACACGAAGGGAAAGTTTGAGTATATTCATTTTGATCTGTGGGAGCCATCCAGAGTGCCTTCGAGAGGTGGAGCTAATTATATGCTAACTTTTATTGATGATTTTTCTATAAAAGTTTGGACGTTCTTCTTGAAGCAGAAAAGCGATGTGTTTTCCGCATTTAAGTCCTGAAAAATTATCATTGAAAAACAGATGGGAAAACAAATAAAATACCTTCGCACAGATAATGGCTTAGAGTTCTGTTCTGATAAGTTTAATAGACTGTGCAAGTCAGAAGGGATCGTGAGACACTTGACAGTTCATCATACTCCACAGCAAAACGGTATTGCAAAACGAATGAACAGAATGATCATGGAGAAGGTTCGATGTATGTTGTCAAATGTCAACTTACCAAAGTCGTTTTGGGCAGAAGCAGCCTCTACTGTATATTTTTTGATCAACCGATCTCCATCCGTTGCCATTGAGAAAAAGACTCCATAAAAGGTATGGTCTGGTAATCCTGCTAATTATTCTGACTTAAAGATCTTCGAGTGTCCTGCGTATGCTCATGTTGATAATGGACTAGTATTAGACTAGTAAATAGTTAACAGTTAATTAATATGGATAAATACTAAAATTATACGTAAATTTTGATCTAATGTGCAATGTTATACATAAATTTTGATTTTGTACGATTTTGTAAATGAAGTTTTGATTTGATTCAATTTTGAATTTTGACAAATCAGTAACACATTATCGAATTAGCACCGTTTTACATTGATATATTGCATACACAAACAATTACATTAATCTTATATGAAAATAAATGTACTTATTCGTTTCTTTAAATGTCTACAATTGGATCAAATCAAAGTTTCATGTATATATACCAATCAGAATTCAAGTTTCTTTTATGTAATTGCACCGAATCAAAATTTATGTATCAAATTGCACAGTAGACCAAAGTTCATGTATAAATTTTGATACTTATTCCAAAAAAAATATATAGGGTAAAATAGACCCAAAATCGCTGAACTATTAGTAAATTTATATTTTGATCACTCAATTTCAAAAAACTACAAAATAGTTATTGAACAAAATAGTTTTCGTCATCTTCCTTTAATTTTTACCCTTTAAACTCTCTCTCTCTCTTTCTTTAAGAATGTGGAGTGGACACTAGCTATGTTTTTAATGCAGTGTTTCTTATTTGTTATTGTGTTATTTGTTGTTTTTGTTTTCTTTTTTGAATTTAAAAAAAAACATTGTAATCAATTTTTTTGTCTTAAATTTATTTTAACAAAAGAATATATATAATTTAATTAAATTGGTTTTAAATTAATCGAAATAATTTCAATAGTAATATTCTTTCAATTAAGAACTAAATTTTTAATAACATAATTAAGGAACGAAGTTGGCAATCACCACACTGATGATTGATAATATTTTTAAAATGTGATGATATACAAATTATATATATTTATAAACTTTATTACTAGAGTCCCCACATGAATGAAAGTTACCAACATCCTGATTTCCAGTAACCAATGCATGGATTTCAGTTATTTAACCAAATCTTTATCCTTTCTTCATTGAGCATTTGTCTATGCTTTACATTAAAGCAAAAGAATGAATGGCTCATTCATTTGACACTACTGATACCAAAAGTTTATTCGAAAAGAAGGCTTTTAAGTTGACAACAATCAGCTGGTCCAAAGCTTCAAAGGATTCTGCAGTCATGAGAGGGCAGTGTGGAGACGATACGACATTATCAAGTCCAAATAGCTCCTTTGGGACATTAGGCTCATTTTCAACACATCAAGACCAGCACCACCCATTTCTCCCCCCACCAAACACTGCACTAATTCCTTCTCGTTGATCACGAGCCACGCCCGACGTTGATTATCACTCCATCCTTCCCTAATGCTACCATGACATCCTTATTGATCATGTGGTAAGTTTCCTTTGTCAGTGCACAACAAAGAACGAGAACATCACTATTTGCACCAAGGTCCCGGACATTAGCATAGAATGGAAATGAAACAGATTGCTTCTTGTTTCTTGAGGTGTAGGCAATGGCTAAGAGCCTCTTTGCAACTTCAGAACCAATGCTTCCCAAGCCCCCAATCCCTACTCGCTTACCACCTAGCTGCAGTTCCAAGTTTAGAACAGTGTTTTCGTAAGGACCAAATGGGATGATCTAGTGCCTTGTAAAAGCAAAACGATGACATATTTTGGTATTTAATGCACTCTTCCATTGTTAAGCCAAGCCAACAGCTGTTTTGGAATGGTATTCGATATTTATGGTAAATTTGCACTTTGACTCTTAAAAATGATAAAAATTTAATTTAATCTTTTAAAAATTATAAAGATATAAACTATTAAAATAATAAAATAATTTACTATTGTAAAAATATACAATTTAATTTCGGTTAAAAAATATTTTCAACATCAGCCACTGACACTATTTTCCCCAAAAGTTCATTGCCAAAAAAGAATGGAAAAAAAAATTGCCCATTTAAGATCAAGAAACAACTTTTTGTTATTTAGATTTGATAAATCCAATTATGTTGTCTATGCAAATATTGTTAAATATATTGTTAAACAAGTGGAGTACCATGCTAAAATGGTAAATTTTTAATTTACATCTATTATAATTTATAAAATTTTAAATTAATAATAATAAAATTATATTTTATTTCTTTAAAATAATAAAAATTTGATTTAACCCTCTAAAAAGATTAAGATATAAATTATTAAAATAATAAAATTTGATTTCCCCTTAAAAAAAATATTCAGCCTCAGCCACTGATAATGAAGAAAACAAACGTTTACCTTAAAACCAAGAGGGTAGTTTTCTTTAACAGGCCACATCCTACCACAAACAAATCTATCAGCAGCAGAGATTCTTCTCAACACATCGATCAACAACCCAACAGTACAATCCGCTACATCCTCTGCGAAGGCTAAGCTAGCATTCGTAACAACGATGCCTCGGCTCCAACAAGCAGGGAGTTCTATATGATTAAGGCCAGCACTTGTTGCCACTATCAGCTCCAAAACAGGCAGTCGCTCCAGAAACTCGGCGGGAAATTGGAGAATGGCCGATAGTCATGAGAACTCTTATGAAGGTAGCATGACGGGCAAGAAAGGAGTCATATGGTTCAGGCGATTCGTGAGGGTCTAGCATATGGAATTGAGAACGTAACTGGTCTCTGAAAGAAGGGTCTAAAGGAATTGTGTATGACGGTAGACGATGAACCAGGACTATAGGTAGCTCTTCAGGTTGTTGTGGTTCTTTGTCCGCCATCGTTGGCGTAGGAGAGGATTCAGTGTTAACTCCAAATAATAATAAAAACAGCTTAGTTCTGTCATTAAATCATTGCATTTATTTTTGTCGGCTCATGAATTCATTATTTAATATTATTGAACACTTAACAATTGAATTTATTTAAATATGAAAATTGAGAATTAAATTCTTAAAGTTAGAAATAGGAAGACTAAATTTTAAATATGGAAAAATTAAAACTACTTAAAACATATTTTAGCCTTTTTAATTTACCTCCATCACACTTATATGTAACCATCCACAGAAGAAAAAAGAACACTTTTTCTTTCCCTCTAAAACAAAAGAGAGAATTTTAGTCTTTGAGCTTAAAGCTATCTTTTTCGCAATCCCAAAACACCCAATGGTGGAAGCTCAAAAATGGACAAGGAGGATGAGCAACCCAAGGTTGGACACAGCGGCCACCGCAGACGATCATGTTCTGGATATTCCGACAACCCCAACTGCTGAGGTTAGAAACGGCATCTACACCTTTGGATCCCTTCTCACTCCCAATCTTTTAACAGCACTCATCATCGCCTCATGGTTCATGTCCAACACTGGTGTCCTTTTGCTCAACAAGTACCTCCTCAGCTTTTATGGTTACCGTTACCCAATCTTCCTCACCATGCTTCACATGCTGTCATGTGCTTCATACAGTTACATAGCCATAAACTTCCTTGAAATAGTCCCAAAGCAACACATTTTATCAAAGAAACAGTTCCTCAAGATCATTGCATTATGTGCCATCTTTTGTTTCTCTGTTGTCTGTGGGAATACTTCTTTAAGTTATATTCCTGTCTCGTTTAACCAAGCTATCGGTGCAACCACCCCTTTTTTCACCGCCATATTTGCTTTCATAATCACTTGCAAGATGGAATCAGTTAAGGTTTACTTTGCACTTTTGCCTGTGGTTTTTGGGATTGTTTTAGCTACAAACAGTGAGCCTTTGTTTAACCTGTTTGGATTCTTGGTTTGCATTGGTTCAACTGCTGCTCGTGCTTTGAAATCTGTGGTTCAAGGTATATTATTAACCAATGAAGCTGAGAAGCTACATTCCATGAACTTGTTGTTGTATATGGCACCTATGGCAGCATTGATTTTGTTACCATTTAGTCTTTATAACGAAGGGAATGTTGCAAGGATCACACTTGAGAAAGCTAAGACTGATTCATTCATCATTTTGTTGTTGATTGGGAATGCCACAGTAGCCTATTTGGTGAATTTGACCAATTTTTTAGTTACCAAGCATACAAGTGCCCTTACTTTGCAGGTTTTAGGCAATGCCAAAGCTGCATTAGCAGCTTTTGTGTCGGTCATGGTGTTTAGGAACCCGGTGACTATGACAGGGGTAACTGGATTTGCTGTTACAATTATGGGAATTGTGCTTTACAGTGAGGCAAAGAAGAGATCTAAGATCACAACATATTGACCAATATACATGGTAAAGAAACAAAGGATGGGGATTCATTTTGGTTGCCACAAACACTGGTGCAACCCTCTTTTCTTCTTTTTAATCATTTATCATATATTTCTTATTCTTTTATCATTCTTAAGAGAATAAAAAACATGTTTTTGCATGATGGAACACTTGAGAATGAAATTCATGGTGCCATTTTCAGGTGTTTAAACAAGGATCTTGATAGAAATTTCTTCTTTTATATAATACCATTTGAAGGTTCATCTTTATGATCTATCATGTGTTCTTTTTCCCTTTTCAATCATAAATGGTCAATTTGTTCACATGTGTTTCTCATCATGGAATGTAATTTTATGTATTAAATATGATGTAGAAAACAAAATGGTATAACTTACAAATTCAAGTTGATGGACAATGAAACTAACCTTAAGACATGTTTCTTATGTTATTATATGATGAAAGTATGTGTCAAGCCCCTCTATTATAGGATTGGACTAAAATTAACCCGTTTACTATTAAATGTATCCAACTTAATCTTTATATATTTTTAAAAAGAAAGTTAAATCGTAAAACATTTTAAGTTATTTTCAATTTAATTTTAAATAAAACATTTCATTTTCCTTTAATCCCATAAATCTTTTTTAATAATATTCGAATTAAATTAATTCATTTAATAATAAAAAGACAAAATATATTTCTCGATATCATATTAATAAATACAACTTATTGATCGCGTATGATGTTGAAATACTGTAGATGAATTATTATTGTATGATATCAATTTTGTTTGTTGTAATGAAGTAATGAAAATGGAATCAAATTTTGGAAGTTGATATAGATGCCTGTTTATAGTTTCTGCCTGAAAACGACAAATTGCTCCAAAAGGATTTGGTGTTGACAATTCAAACAAATAAGGCCTGCCTTCTAAGTCATATAAAAGTTCAATAATTCAAATCAGTCCATGACATGTTGCTATCAAAATTTTTAAGGGTAACTACACTCAAAAGTTCACTAAATTATTGGTATTTTTACGTTTTAGTCATTTAACTTCAAAAAGTTACAAAATCGTTAAACTATTCAAAAGTTTCTATTTTAAGTCACTACATTATTAAGTTTTTTTTTTAATGTTCGGCTAGTGGCGTTCAAAGTGATGATTCGATTATCAGTACGGTGGATCTATACCCATTGGCGAGTAGAAGAACATACCTTAGATCCAAGTTGATCTAACAGCCAATGTTAGAGATTTGGAGAAGAAAGTTACTTGGATTTTGGTTTGCAGATTTGTGACATTAAAAACTGTTTCATGAACAAAAAATTGAACTATAAAAGAGAAAGAGAAGGGAGCTTTCGATTAGTGCAACCAATGTGAGCAAAGAAGGCCATATATCAATGATAGCCCGGTGACTTAAATGAAAACTTTCGAATAGTTAAGTGACTATTTTGAAAATTCTCAATGTAAAATTACTAATGATTCAATGACCTTAGGTGTAGTTTACTGTAATTTTAATCAACGTTAAATTTTGTACTTTTTGAATTTTGAAATTTCAAACTAGAAAAATGGTAATTGCTAAATTCACGAAGTTAAATTCTACTATTTTTCAAAATCTTATGCAGCAAAATGACATGTTAACTTGCTATTTTCACATATAACTCACAAAAAAAATTAATGAATTTAACGGTTGTTTGCATCAAAACTGGAATATCGAATTTCAAAAAATATAAGGACTAAGAATGATCAAAATAAAAAGAACATAAACTAAATCTACAACTTTACATATAGTGCAAGATTAATAATAGAATTTAATCAAATAAACTTAAGTGTTACTATTTGGGTCAGAATTGAACTTTAAAAAATTAAAATTAACCAATTTAAAAAATGGAAGAATTTGACATTTTAATCCACCATAAAATAGAAGAATTTGACATTTTAATCCACCATTCGTGTAGGAAAGAACAAATGCCAAATGCTTCAACTATACACCATTTGTTAGATCCGCATAAGCCGTCTTTACCCCGTTGCTGCAATTTTTTGTAAATTTTCTGTTGGTTTATACTTAATTATCAGATGGGAATACAAGACTCTGTTATTGTACTTAGGTAATTTATGACAAATTAGTCATTGTACTTCATAAAATTGAAAAGTTGATATAAATACATGAATTCAAACAGTGATTTATTGCATATAAATTGTTGAATTGCTTTAAATTGCTAAATTACCGATATCCAAGTAGGTGATTTATCAACAAAATCTAATAATGCTATCAAATTGGACTAAATTTTCTATTATCTTATCGTAACAAAATCAAATTCTTACAAACTAAAGTAGATGATTTTTTTTTTAAATAAAACCTAAGGAAGAATTTCAAATTAGACCTTCCATTACTCTCTTTTTGTGCCTTCTTTGAAGTCTTTAATAGTAAAATGACTCTTTAAAATACTCCAATTCTCATTTAGTCCATCAAAGGTTTTTTTTTTTTTTCAGTAGTAGTCTCTAAAATTTGTTTCCATCACAAATTAACCCTTTTGTTAACCCAGCCTGAATATTAGCTTAAATTTTAGAATTAAAATTCCGACCAAATAGCTTAAGCAAAAATGTAAAATGAGAACCAAATCTTTTCAAAGATTAGTACTCAAAATTCATTTCAAAATAAAAAAAATAATAAAAGAAACATTAAAAAGTGGCTTACACATTATTTTAATTGGACTTAAAAACTCTAATTAAAGAACAGAAGCAAAGTAAACGAAAAAAAAAAAAAGAATAAACAAATCTCTCAACAAACCCTTTTGTTTTCAATATTGTTAATGAAATAATAAATTTGTACCAAAACAATAATAACTAATATGACAAAAGAAATAATAAGTTGCAGAGTCATTTTATTCTAAAAATTATTTCACCCATGTTGGTTTATATATATTAATAAAGTGCTACAATATTACAGTAAACAATTAAAATATATTTAATATTATTAATATGATGGTATTTATTTAAATTTTTATTTACTCACAGATTAAACTTATTTTTTTATTTTAATTTGTGTTACTATTAAAATAACCCAAGAATTCTAAAATCTAAATTAACTTAACCCACCCAAATGACAAGTCTAATCCAAGCTCAAGGTTCAAGCTCAATCGCCTAGCCTGAGCTTGAACCTTGAACACTACAACACAGGATATAAGATAAAACAATGTACAAATTTGCAATGAGCACCGAGGGAAAGTTTCTGAAGAAAAGAACTGCAAATTTGAAGTCGAAGGATGTATGATGGCCTGTTCGGCTATACAATGTGTAATGTTTTTACTATACTATGTGCTTGTGAGTTGTGACCTAGGAATACGGAGCAAGATAGCTTTTTTTTTTTTGGGGGGGGGGGGCGGCGCAGGGGGGAGGTTGAAAAAATTTATGCCCAAATTTCATATATAGCAGAATCTTAAACGTCCATGTTGCTTTCAGCTGATGCCAAAGCTCCTGCATAATCTCCATGTATAAATTTCACAATCATGAACAACAGATGAAATGATACAAGGTTTAACGACCCGAACATACCTGATGCTCGATTGAATAACAACTTCAGTCATGCAACCATCACTAGCGAACTGAATGTTTCTTCAGGCAACCACAAGTGGTTTATCTTTTGCCAAATGCATCATCATCTGCTTAAAAGGCAGAATGGAAGCCCTATAATTAAAAAATACTAAGAACAGGATTTATTCTATCAATCTACTTTGTGTTCGATTTACACAACTAACCTCGTGTTCTGGCTGGAAAGAAAAGAAATCAATCTATTTTCCTTTAAGCCCTAGAACCAACGAACAATTACATCAATAGCACACTTAAAAGTGCTAATCAAAAAAAAAGTTAAAGAGTTAAAAATACTAGGAGAACCTTTGTAGATATAAAAGTAGGACAAGGCAATTTCATCTGAGATCCATTACTTGGCTGTAGTTCAGATGTAAGAGACAGCTGACAGACAATATAGACAGAAGAATAGAGAACATTAACAAAAATATTTCATGCAAGCAATGACCTAAAAACATGAAACACTTGAAATGCATTATTAAGATGCCATAAAATGCTAGTTGGAAATATGAAGAGGAAGATGTTTGATAGCATAGCTGAAACATGTTAAAATTTACCTTACTAAAAAGTTCTATGGGTGGATTTTGCGGAACCCTCCTTTCTCTACGGATTTTATATTCCTAATAATTGGCAGACAAAGCACAATATTCATATCAAACAGTTCAGCTAACAATCAATTTGTAATGAAGAGACTAAAGATCTTCCATCCTGTACCATTGGCGCTGTGGTTTCCTTTTTGATGTTTTTGGAAACACCAAGATCTCCTTTACCGGAAAATATCTGCAAACCAGGAATTAGATACTCGTTAGATAAGAATCATTGGTACCTACTAGCTCAAGGAAGCAAACAATTCAGTGATTTAATTTGTCGTTTGTTCTACCTTCTTATTCAAAAGGTGAGCTTTGATGTTGTAATTTGTGTCACAGGAATCCAACCTAGTGGCATCCATGGCACTTGGTCAAAGAAATGCAGGAAAAAAATCCAAAGTAATTATTTCTCAGGTTAATACTAATAAGCATCTAGGTGCCCATATACAGAATTAGCCAATAATAAATACACATTTCAATAGATACCTACATATTCTGCCCAAAGCACATTGTCCAGATATAAATCAGTCACAACATTCTCCAATAATTAAAATGTAAAACATTTACCTTCTGACTTCTCTAGTTCCATTGCGATTAGTTGAATTAGTACAAGGTTTCACAAACCCCTGAAACAACATAAGTTTTATATGAGCAACAAAGTGGGTTTACAATAAGATCCAGGAAAGATGATACAGAAAGATATCCATGGGTAACCTTATCATAATCATTTGTTTGAAACGAAGAGGATGATACAGATGATGGCAGTTGCACAGCCCTTTCTGATGTCTTTAGGTGAAACTCCTGACAAGCAACACGACAAGAATCAGTGCTAAATATGGACGGCACAAAACCTTATTTTGATGAAACTTATAGCTTGATATAATACTTTGTCAAATGCCCTTAATCCAGGAACAAACAAGAAAGTACAGTCCTTACTTGAAACTCTGGTAATTTTGGAACACTCTTCTTTGGAAGAGGCAATGAAGGAGCCTCGAGAATCTGCACATTATTTACACATTTGTGAGAAGTACAAAATAACCGACTTTAGAGGAAGTCCACTTTGTCACATCATAAGTACCAACTTTTCTATTCAATGGGCGTGCTTTGAATTTATGCATGGCAGATGTAACATGCTCTTGTTTTGTACCATTCATAGGCCTGAAATGAAAACGTCATTATACCAGCAGCTCATTGACAATATTCTATATCAAAATCTAATAAAGTAGTAATAAAGACCAGAAACTAACAGTACTCTTTGAGCCCTGTGGGCTGTTCGAAGTGCAGGTTCCCTTGGAATGGTAAGTTTTGGCTTGATATTGATAGTGTTTCTATCTGCAGTTACATCCTGTATAAGCACAAAGAAAAGCTCAGAGAGTTTAGAGGCAAGACAGAATATGATCCAAAGCATTTTAAAAAATCATGAAATAATAAGGATGTACCTTTTTAGGCACCTTGTGGACCAAGGTAGTTTGCTGCTTCACCTCATTAACCTGACACGAAGAATAAAAGTTGAGCCCAAAGCAGAAGCTTAGTTGACTCAAAATACGACTCAACCACTAATAAATAGAAATTACAGATAAATCTAGAATACTTGAGTCTCAAATCTAATTTGCAGAAGGAAAAGCGAAGACAGAGGGTGACTGGGAGAACTGATCTATGCAAGATCTCCTTGTGATAACACGCACTTGTGTAATTATCGGTTTCCAGTTTATGAACACTAAAAGAAAAGGTTCTTTCACCATTACAGAATTCACTTTTCTATGGCACTCAGAAAAACAAGCATGTCCAATAAAAATAGCTGCCATCAGAAATTCTCCAAAGTATGAGCAAACAAGGTGGGAGCACAGGAAACTTTTCAAGCTGATGTACCTTATGAGTGAGACCTCCCTCTAGCTTCTGCCTCTTTGCAGCTTGACTTCCAACGCCAGAAGAGTGAACTAAGCTTCTGTCACTGTTTGGCACCTGTAACTTCTTAAATCTACAAAAAAGAAATATATATATAAGGGTCGTATCTGAACGATTTTAGTATAAGGGCTCCAAAAGATATATTATTCCTCTTATTGAAACCGGAATGCTTTTGCATTACAAGGAATAAGAACTTAGGACCGTTGAAACCAAAAGTAACCATTTGTGAGAAATAAGATCCTCTGTGTCACTTCAAAAACACTAGGAGACTAGAATAGATAAGGAAGTTAATAAAGCATTCTCAAGAACTACCTCGTTGAAGCAACTTGAGGGGGGCAATTTTGTTTGGCTAACTGACTAGCAGTAGGTTTCATAAGGGTGGAGCTCCTTGGCATAAACAGTTTTGTGCCATTAGATTCAGCCTTGGGCTTATCATCGGGTATATTATTGCTGGTTGCCAAGCCTGAGGGAGAGAGAGAGAAAAAAAATGAGCACAACACAAATGTAAGGTGACTAAATTTAATCAAATAGATGGTTAGACATCTGGAAAGTACACACACGTCAAACTATTGTGTTTAACCGAACATACTTGAGAGAAGCCAGCAATAATAAAAATAAGAAAGCGATGTCACTGGAGGCAGAGACACGGAAAAAATAAAGACCTAAAAAACACTTCGCATAAGCGTGCAGATCACCTGTAGTTAATTGAAATGGTTGATTCAGAACCTTTAGTAAAACTTTCTGTATACTGATGAAAATCCCTCCATTAGATCCTTCATAGCAAAAAACAAATTAAAAAGGGAACAAAAAAGATCATATCAGTTCATCACAGTTTTCAAACTTTCCGAAGAAAACTAAACCTCATGCTTCATAAAATTGTCATTAGAAGCACAAGCGCGCCTCAAAGGCTCTCTTAATTGCGGAAACAAGCTACACGGCTCTTCAATATTAACTAAGTTATAGCAGTTGCTGTTAAAATTTACATAGAAGGCAAGTTGAAAGAAGTAAAAGCACCATATATAAGTTGCTAAGCATAGCTAAATTTTACCTCTCTTACTGGCATCCATAGGTGAAAATTCCAATTCTGAATCATTTTCTGGTAATCTGCCAATATCATCTACTTCTTTGCATTTTACAGGTGTAGTCACATTTTCCAGGAGACTCCCCTCTCCTAAGACTAACTTGGTCACAAAAGCTACAACACGCACAAATTAGAAATTAGAAATATATTTAGCAAGATAAATCAAAGGAAGAAGAAATACCAGAAAAAAAAAAGTATACTTTTTTAATAAGTATCGATTCCAAAATTTCGAAATAGAAAAGGAAAGGCAATCCTTGATAATAATTCGAAAGAAGGTAAAATAATCTCCAAAGTTCATACTTATTCAATCAAACAAGAAGATTACAACCAAAACTGCTTTACGCAAATAGTATTAGTAAAAGAAACGTACGAGAAGGAGGATAGCTCGGTGCCGATTCGAACCAACGCTCGGCGTCTCTAGCCTCCGACGGCGACTCCTCACGCGTGAAATCGAAGAACTGAGCTGCATCAAACTCGTAATCCAGATCAACCTCACTCACCTCGAACACTGGTTCTATCTCCATCTCCTCTTCCATCTCTCTCTCCTTCCAAAGCTCACTCCCTGTCTCTTCTCTACAATGCCGCTCTAACTTCACCTGAACCACCGAGAACTACACTCTGCCGCCATTTTCACCGTTAATTTGAAACCGATTTCCCCTTAGAGAGCCTATAAGTATCGGAAACGGCGAGGATGATCCACAATGGCGATGACTACAGCTTCACCGTGGCATTCAAAGAAAATAAATTTTAACTCGAGAAGGAAGCAAAGGACAACACATCCATAGCGTAAGGTACAAGCTACTGCAGTGAAGAACTCCAGGACTGACGACCGTGAGGTATGCTCGTTTTTGTTTTTGTTTTTGTTTTATAGCGTTCAAGGTTGCTGTAACTATCAAAAATTTTGAATTTATGAGCCTTCGAAAAAAAAATACTCCAAAATAAAACAAAAAAAAACTAAAATTTAATTATCTAAATTCGATAAATTAATCATGTGGATTTGTCCCTAAAATAATTTAAATATTCAAATCGTTAATAAATTATACCTTTAAAATTAAAATAAATTATACATAAAAAAATTTATATATGAAATTAATTAGAATTTTTTTAAAAAATTTAATTGATTTTATCATTGATTTAAATTTTAAGGTAAATTATATCTAATATCATTAAATTATTAATAATTTTATATTTTAATTATTTAATTTTAAAAAAATTATAAAAAAATTATTGAATTATCTAAAAAATTATTTGTATTTAAAAAAAATCTTGCTTGTGGACTCGAATTCTATTTTAACTTGTCTAATTGACAACAGGTTGACGAAAGTAACCTTGATATTTTAGTGAAATCCCGATAATGGGATGTTACAGTGGGGGGCAGTCAAAGGTGAGGGTAAGCGAGTAAATAGAGGTGAATTTTTTTCGAGAACTTGATATGTCTGTAAAGTGAGGACAATGATATCGGGGTTCGAGCACGGTGTTTCGGGCGGCGAGATAATGTCGTAAAGGGTATTCTGAAATTTCGGCGCTAGTTGGAATTGCCACTGAGATTGGATTATAATTGCGATAATGCCCCTAACGGTTTTATTAGTTAGGGAGGAAAAGGGGAAGGGTGGGAAAAGTGGGGCCGAAAGATGGGAAAGGGCAAAAAAGGATAGGTGGATAACACAAAATCTTATCGATCTGATTGTAAATATCTTTAAGCTTTGAGTTTTCATCATCTGTTTAAGACTTGACATTACATCGAATATTGCGATTATACTTTAGAAAAAAAATCAGTTAATTCATTGCTGAATCTATAATTTTTATTTTAGAAGCTTATATCTCTAAAAATATCTTTTAAGAAAATGTAAAAAAATCAATTAATGTTTTAAAATTTTTACTCAATTAAATTTTTATCATTAATTAACAAATTAATTAAATTCTTTTGTTAATAATTTATATCATTAATCATATTGATTAGTAAAATAAATTAATAAACTAATCAAATAGTGACAAGAGATTATTTTTTATTTAATCAAATATTCTTTCCATAAAAATAATTAAAAAATGATATATATTAAATTTTAAAAATATTAAAATTACTATAAAATTATAAATTTAAAAAATAAAAAAAATCTAATAAATTATAAAAATTGTAAAAAATTAATAAAGCTTATTTAAAATATTTAAAATTAAAAAACATGTGAGAATTCTTAAAAGATAATAAAAATTTGAAAAACTTATAAAAAATATTTAAAACATTAAATTTGATATAAATTTATAAATTATGTTCTAGATCGGATTAGTTGTTGGACATGTTAGGCCGAAATCGGCAAGGGTATCGATTCAGGGAAAGTCACTAGACCAGTTAACTTGGAAAAGAGTGGTTGAACTGATTTTTTATTTTTTAAATATTTTTATCAAACCAGAATTTCATTATCCAACTATTAGCATATGTTAGAACGAAATATTCTAACCAAGGTTTTCAAAACCAAATCAGTAGTTGAACCCGTCAAGCCATTGATTTACTACTTCGATTGACTTGTCCAATTCTATTAAATAAAACATTAAAAATTAAAAAAAAAATCCGGTTCAATCGACTAATTTCCATGTCAACAGGTCTAATGGCTTTTTCCAGACCGATACCCTTATTCATTTTGATCTAATCGGTCCAATAGACTGATCTGGTTCGGTTAAGATTTTATGATTTTTTTATAATTTTTATTAGTTTATATTGATTTTAATACTTTTAATAGTTTTACATTTTTTATGATTTTTATAGAATTTTAATATGTTTTTATAATATTTTAAATTTTTTAAATATATTTTATTAATTTTATAAATTTTTATAATTTAGTATAAATTTTATAATATTTTATTTTTAACAATTTTCATAAATTTATATCAATTTCTTTTTTTAATTTAATTTTTTTTATTTTTATATCATTTTTATGAAAAATATTAGAATAAACCAGAAGCTACCGTATGTAGCCATTTGTTTGGTCTGTCAATTTATTTTAACGATCAATGTGGTCAATGAAAGAAACCGTTAATAGAGGGATTTAATTAATTATTTTAATTAACGGCAGGGGTTAATTGAGTGCGAATTTAATATAGAAATTTAATTCTTTATTTTTTTTGACATGTATGTCTATCTTAAATTAATTTCTTAATTTTAAAATATTTTAATTAAATATTTAAAATATCAATATCATATTAATAAAATTTTTCATCAATTTATGTTTGATGTTAAGCACATTTAAAGCATGCAGATGAAATTAAAAACATGTGTATGTATAATGCATAGAACTATTTATTTATTTATTTATTTTATACAATATTTATTTCTACTCCTAATCTCTTATTAACATTTAAATTGGAGATAAAATACATTCAAACTCATATCCTCATTGCCATAATAGTAACAGTGCGAATTGAGCTGAGACTCAATTCCCATTTCTTTGTTTTTCTAAAGTATTACTAGTATAGTACAAACAAAGTATAAACATGGTGCCAACCAAGCTTTTCAAAACTAGATTGATGATTGAATCGACCAGGTCACCAACTTTGTTGGTTCGTGCAATTTGATTAAATAAATTATTAAAAATATATTCTATATTTAAAAAAATAGTTTCAACGAGTTTTTTAAGTCAATAATACCCAATTAACCACCATACACGATGGGACTCGAACATCTACACATACAATTACACAAGGTGAATCTCAAACTTGAGTATTCATGACTCAAAGCCTCCGCTTTTGCCAACTATATCAAAACTTCATCCATAATATTTCTTTTTTTTTCTTAATACATTGTATCTAAGTTATTCATGTAATAGGCACTTAAATACTTACAAATCTTCTTAGTAAAAAATAACAGCAAATTGCGATTACATCAAACAACACTTAAGTCTGTAAAAGGCTATTACAATCAGCTAACAACAGCCCTTGAATAGATAATGACGGTTCATCAAATACACATAAATTCATAAGACTAAGATTTACATACTTAACCATATAATCTGCAACACTATTATGCATCCTTGGAACAACCATATAATCTGCAACACTATTATGCATCCTTGGAACATGACGAAGACACCTTCCAACCTCAGCCTAAAAGATAAAACGAAGTCTACCATAAAATTTTAATTAGAAACATTGGATACTCTATGGTTTAATACTGTGTATATAAATTTCAAAATATTGGAAGTCAAAGGGAAAGATGTTGAGAAACAGTGAAATCCCATGCAATAAAGTGTAAGAGTCATGAAATCCATGGCTTCCACACTTAGCTAAAAGACTACAACATCACTTAAATGTGGGATGAAAAAGGCCATTGATTATGAAGTTGCTTTTAGTGGTTGAAATAATAAATTCAGAGGGGTTTTGTTTGTGTTCCTGTTTTAGGTGTCTAAAACAAACAAATAAAATAAATGTTGATCATTGATTGTCAACAAGTAGAGTAGAGTACTATCTACAATACATTGAATGCTGTGCTCGACTTGTCTCTCACATTGGATTCCTTTTTCTCAACATTTTCCCCCACCCCCATATGTGACAACAAGCTCATGTTTTACTTTCCTACAACATCAACCAACCTTTGACCATTTCTTCCCCCACTCTCTCCCTTTTTATCTTTTATAAATTAATTGATGTATGATGTATTACGAATATTAACGTATACAGATTAATTTACTCATTAATAAAAGGATGAATTACAATCAAATTCTTAGTATAGGAGTTTTATTATTGGTCATTTAATTATACATAAGTTTCATTTATTTCATCTTATTCATTTATTTGAGATTATGTGTGTGTTAATCATCGTATGATTAAATGGTTAATAGAAGGATGACATGATTTTTTTAAAAAAAAATTGTATGATAATAAATTTAATCTTTAATGTTTATATATTATGTCAATTAGATCTTAATTCTAAAAAATATATATAGCCTTCGATATCTACATGTTATGTTAGTTTGGTCGTGATTTTAAAAACTCAAAAAATTATAAAAAAAGTACAATTTTTTAAAGAATTATAATAAATTAAATTTACATAAAATTATACAAGAAGACATGGAAGTTAATTTTTTGTTGTTAAGAAAATTTTCCCTTTTTTATCTTTTTCTTTAAGAACTATTGACGTATGCTTATAGGAGTCAATTATTCATTCTATATTGCTTTATCTATATGCTTAAAATCCATTTCGGTACAATGTTTTATCAAATATAAAACAAAAGTTGCATAATTCAAGCATTTTCAACTCTGACAACAAAAACTTGCATTTGTGCTTATAGTGGAACGAGGAGGGGTTTTTATATTAATATTGAATGAATAATTAATTACGAAAATAGAGTATAAAATAAAATGGTTGCTGTGAACTAAAGGGATGGTCAGTTGGCCGCCTTTTTCGGGCACTTTTAATTTTTTATTTTGTTTTATAAATTTTAAAGGGATAATAATATATTTAGTCCTCTAATTTTATAAAATAAGTTATTTTAGTCTTCATTTAGTTTTATTTTTTAGCCTTTAAACTTTTGTTTTTGGCAAATCACCCGAAATGGATAGAAAAATCAACGGAGACACACGACCTATCATATGGCGTATGGCTTGGCCGTGTGACACTTGCACCTTAATTCCATAACACACGGCCTAACACACGGGCGTGTGGCTTAATCATGTAACCCAAGTTAAAGAGTTACATGGGCTGGGACACGGCCATGTGCCTTATATCGAATGCCCAGACGGCTTAAAACACAGGCGTGTCTTTTAGCTGTGTGAGCCACACGGCCTGGCCACACGGGTGTGTGTTCCCTGCACCTAAAGAAAATTTTGAAATTTTGCAAAAAATTCTCTAAGTTTTCAATTTAATCTCAATTCATTTTTAATGCATATTTTGGATCTCGAAGGCTCATATCGAGGGACCATATGAGTGTTTTATGATTAGTTTATGATATGTATATTAAATGTTATGAATTGTTCGTATTTCATATACACATAGATGACATGTCAATATTTAATTTATTAAAAATTTAAGAATTCAAAAAAATGAAATTCCCACATATGTATATGTCATGTCAACAAATTTAACGAACCTTAATTTTTTTCATTCATTTTAAGATGATTTGACAAAAAAAAATTTAAATTTAACGACTAAAAAAAGTAAAATGTTAAATAAATGGTTAAAATAATTTTTTTATAAAATAAAAATAAAAAATGGGACAGGTGAAAAAGTGGTGCCGCCCCCTTAATCGCAGCACCGCTTCTATAATTAAAATATTATTATTTTATTTATTTTTATTAAAATACTAATTTTTTCAAAACGATCTATTCTCATAAATAAATTACTTTTCACTCGAATTCGTATTTTATTAAGGTTAAAAATCCAATGACGAGCTGCACAATAAGAATGATCATCTTTTCAAGAAATGACTTGCTCTCCACTCACAACGTACCCCTACCAATGTGTATAAAATTTTTATAATAACAACCAATTTGACATAATATATAAGGACAGAAACTACCAATGACAATGAGTAGACTAAAATTCTTTAATAGAAAAGTATGGTACAGGGACTAAATCTCAAAGGACTAACAACATATTTTAACCTTAAAAATATAATTAGACCTTTCTCTTCCAAGACAACAATCAAATCTTTATCAGAATTATTCAGTGTTAATCATTAAGTCATTAGCTGTCTGTTTTGCTCAGAAGCATCTCAATTTTTTATATGTAAACATTTCTTTATCTGGCAAAGGCTCACACCCAAGGTTAACAAATAGAAAACAAACAAAAGCTTATGCACGTTCATACGAATCAAATACAATAATTAAAACAAAAAAAGCAATGAATAGTTGAAAACCATTAACAGAAACATTTTGCATAATATAAACATTCATAAAGTCAACAACAAAATGACATAGAATTATATACATAAATGTCAAACAGTATTTGCCTGGGTCTCTCAATTAAGCGTGTGATGTAAGAAAGAAAATGATCTTTCTCCATGATGTTAGATTTGTCTTTGGTTCCCCCCTTGTGTCACATACGGATGAAGTTGTTCAGCAAATATAAAACTTCATCCATCCCTATAAACATGTTCCTCATGGACAATTTTATCTGTAAACCAATACCACACCTTACTGCTATACCAATTCTTCTTCTCTCTGCAATTTTCTTAGCTGACGTTTCGCGTAAACTGTGAAAACAATTATTGCCACCAGAGTTATGAGGAAACCACCAACGTTTAACAAAATCTGTACAGCTGATAAGCCATGACGTTCTTGTGAAGAGTCTGCCAATGTTTGTATGAGGGTGCCACTGCAAGAATCAATATGTTAATGAGTTTACGGGGTATGGTAATGATAAGACGTATACAGGAAAGAATGGATAGCAGAACCACCTAACACAGCTCATGCATTTTGCATGTATCATATTTTGGGTATATCTGATTGAATCAGTTATGGTCTTATATCATTCGTTTAAAAGACACCGACTTATGTACATGCAAATATATTGTGATGATCGAAGATTATATGGAAAATAAACAGCCACGTGTCATAAACACGAGGGCGGAGAGAGAACTTACGTGTATATCGAAATAAAAATTTCTGGCACCATTCCTACCAAAGATCCCAAGATATAAGGTCCATACTCAACATGTGTTGCAACTGCACAGTAATTATATAAAATATATGGGAATGGAGAGAGTCTGATTAATGCTACAGCTTTAAACTGATGAAGCCAATTTCCTCCACCAGCTGCTCTCAGAAAGGCAGCTTTCTTAGGATATTTTTCTAACCAGCCCTGCAAAACACAGTAATAGCAAACAGCTTACTACGCGCACAGTGACAGTCAGGAAGGATCAATGAATAAAGGATCGAGAATAAAATCTTAGGATAAGGCACACACTTGAATCCTGTGAAGGAAAAGAGAGCCGATAAAGAATGGCAATGATACACCCACAGCAGCTGCGGAGATGATTAGTAGAAATCCAAAACCATAACCGAATGCCATCCCGGCAACCCACATAGATGGTGAAGAGGGGAGAAATATCGTGGGGAATAATGCCACAGAAGCAAAGATTAGAACTGCCAGCATTGGTGTACTAAAGGTTGCCATCTCCCATTTAATTAAAGGCATTAGCTCCTGCATTCATCATGTCATTAGTCAAGTTCAGTTAGAAAGGGCAAGGATATCTTAACAAGAGATAAATGAACAAACTACACTAGTCTCTCGAATGAAATCATGACTTTAACCAAAGCTAGCATAAAGATCAACAAATTTGGCTAGACACTGCATCAAAAAATGAATTAAACCAAAGTGGCCATTAGTGATTACATAAAAGTTAGAGCTTATTACATTATAGATTAGTTTATCAACAAGTGCCACTTTTGGAATAAGAACATTTCAACTATTCTCTCAATTCTCTCAAACCATAAACTATTGTCATATAAAGAATCACTAGGGTGTGACATTTTGAAGCTAAAGAAGGAAATGAACATGAAAGCATATTCTAGAGGGAAGGAAAAAATTGTTAGAAGAGATACCAATAGACATAGAATTTATCTGAATTCATCCCTCAAAGTCAAAGAAAGAAATACATCTTCAATCACCAGTTTAATATCATACAATCATTAAAATCCAAAAAATCAAGTAAAAGAAAAACTGTCTTTCATCCTATTGACAAATTTGAAGAAAAGAAAGAAAACACAGAATAAACCTAACCATTAACAATCCACATAGATCATAAACAGAACAATGCAACAAAGGCATGAAACTGGGGATAAAAAAAGTATTGACCTTATCCATGAAAAAAGGGCCAACCCATTTGAGAAAAACAGCAACCAGTAACCCTAGAAAGGTAAGTAAAATTCCCAACTTGATCCAGTACCAAATAGACCTTCTCGATTGAGAAGAAAAACCTGGCTCTTTTAACAAAGAATTATTCTCTTCCGCTTCACATTCTTCTAATAATCTCTGTCTCAAACTTACCCTTTTCTCATTAACATCATCATTACCCTCAACTCGTAATTTCAGCTCCGGCACCACTTCTCCTCCCTCATCATCATTGTTATCATCATTGAAAGTCATTGAATTTTCAGAACAAGAACCCAAATTTCCCCTGTTTGGTTCCTGAGAAAATTAGAGAAGGTGAAGCAATAAATGGGTAGATGAATTGAAAAGCAAAGAAGCGTATCAAATGTACCGAAAGCAAGCAAACTTAAACCAAACAAAGCAACGTTTGATTTTTCTGGTTTTTTGATTAATTTAAAAGAAAACCAAAACCCTAACGTTTATTTTCATTCTAATTTCTCAATTTGTCAATGTCAATTGTCACTGAACAGATTTGGGAACCTTTGTTTGTGTTCTTAAGGTGTCGTAATTTACGAAACTGCCATTGGAAGCAACGACGTCGTTCCTAAAAGGTTCGGGTTCCAAAGGTCACAGACCAATATGGCTAACGGTAATCAAATGTGGGTCCAAATCCGACATATCCGACTATCAATTTTCAGCTTAATCGATTTATTAAATTAAATTAAATAAATATTTAAATATTAAAAATATTAAAAAATAAATTGAACCTTTTCACAAATTAATCGATTAAACATTTTGTTTTGAATCGATATTTCAATCGATTTAATCGAAAGATCCGATCCGATTAAAATGAGACGGGTTGTGACGATGACATAGTGGTGAGCCAGAATTAGAAAACGGCGCAATTAAAATGGGACGCGTGTGATTGAAAAAGCTGGCTTACAGCGGGCACTACCATGTATACAGCTGCAAGCGAGAGGAATAATTACTTTTTGGTTCATTTAAAAGTGGATTATCATAGCTGGAATATTTTGGGAAGAATATACTTTAATAGGTTTGCCTTTGAAGCTTAAAATATGTACCAAACAATCAAGTTGATATGATTAAGCAACATAACACTTTAAGAACAAACCAACAAGTTATTCAGGATGTCTTATATTATATTAATACTAATCAAAAGATGTTTTCTAAGTAATTATTGATATGGTGTTGGGTTAATTAATTACATAAAGATTTAATATATACTAATACATGGATTATACGCATATATGCATAGAAATTACATATTTAAATATATGTTTATGTTTGTGAAAATAATATTGTTATACCTATACCATGTAATGACACATGATAAAATGAATAGCAGTTTGGCAAGACGGTGCTTACGAGTGACCTTTTGTCCCACACCTTTCATAAGTGGCCTTCTGTCTACTCTTCCACAATTAATTATCTATGAATTCAAAGGCCACCTTTTAGTCACTTGGTACAGACTCTCCATGAGGACTACTGAGGTACCACTAGTGCATAACAGTCTTGTATTGTCTTAACAAGAAGAATATTAAAGCAATGCCACACGGTATTGTGCATGGCGATAACTAACATGTAATGGATCTACCACCTAATTGACCACCCGGGCAAGCCTATCATTTGTACTGTCAGTGGCATGGCATTATCAAACAGGCGCACTGAGACTCTCCCCCATATATCTCTTGGAGCATGAGGAATAGGGGACCAATCCTTCTTCCTCTCTAAAAATTTTTTTAATAGTTCAAATGAATAAATTTTTAACAGAAATGATAATTTACTCTTTAATCTAATATATAATGATTAATTTACCTAATTTTTTGAGTAAAATAAACAAAATGTAACCTAACTCCTAATATAAAACCTCCATAATACTTTTACCAGTTGAGTCACGTTAAGTTTCTTGTTTCCATGAACATCAAAAAATATCTATAGCAATCAGTCCTTTTCTCGTGTTCGGGAGTTACCTTGGTCTAATTACCAAATTGCTAAATTAACAAAAACTAATACTTCCAATCTGTCAGTATTCGACGGTCTGAAATTAGACTTGAAAATTCCCAATTTGAACACATCATTTTAGCCATACATACATAGAACACTTCAGCCAGACACAATTTAGAAACTTCAATAAAACTCTTTCCAAGTTGTCCATAACATGAATAGTTACAATCAATGCTCTCTTGCTTAAAAGAGAAACAATGCAACAAAACCAAAATTAAAAATTGAGAAATATAAAAAAACTCTACTCTAAGAAGGTTTTGATTTTATTTTGTTAAAAGAATGAAATAAAAATAAAATTAGAAAAAAAAGTTAGGGGGAACTATAGAATTGCTTTATAAATTCTGGGTTGAATTTTAAAAATCTAATATATATCTTTAAATTAGTACTCCGATCGGTTCACGATTCGATTCAAATAATA
This sequence comes from Gossypium hirsutum, assembly GCF_007990345.1. NCBI lineage: Eukaryota > Viridiplantae > Streptophyta > Magnoliopsida > Malvales > Malvaceae > Gossypium > Gossypium hirsutum. Next base: position 2,766,444 of record NC_053426.1, on the reverse strand, counting down.
AAAATAGTTTAGAGTAAGTAATATACGTGTTACAAAAACTACTATACAAATTAGAGTAGTGAGAGGTTAATGGATTAGGTGAGATAGTAATTAATGTAACTTTTTGTAAATTTACTAAAATAGGCAATATTTTATTTTAACTTTTATCTTTTGTTATTTGAGTTAATTAGTAATGTATCAAGTTGAATTCTACTCAAGTATTAAATATTAGTAAATATTTTTAGTGAATTTATTAAAATAGATAATATTTTATTTTAATTTTAATTTTTTATTATTTGGGTTAATTAATAATTTATTAAATTGAGTTAATGTAACTTCAGTTCTCACATCAAATTCAATAAAGTATTTAATATTATTAGAAATATATATAGTATAAATACATACACAAATTGCTAAATCTAACATATGATAAAAGGCATACATACACATGATTATGGTTAATTTTGTCTTTTTTAGAATCACATTTTATTAAATTATATTTAATCATAAATAATGATAAAACTATTATTAAATTATTCTAAAATTAGAAGTTAAGAATGAGAGCTCGATTGGCATGAGCATAATTATCAATATAAGAGAACATGAGTTTAAGTATGTAGAAACGTATTATCCTTCTATTTATTAGTTAAAATCTACTTATATATAGTAATATTGATTTTGTGTCGGTTTAATAAATTAATTAAATTACGAACATTTATCTATTCCTTGCATTACAAGACAACTAATATGAAGTAAGATTCTTCCAACAACTAGTAAAAGAAAATCATATTCAGCTTTTTCATTCTATAATATACCAAATATTATTCGAAACAAGTTTTTATAATTTCTAATTAATCAACTTATACCAAAACAATAATAAATAATATAATTAAAAAAACCAAAATCGAAACAAAAATTATATTGTTGGCAACATGAACCGACAAATTGCACACATGACTTGTCTTGAGCCATTGAACAATGTAATCTCCATGGAACACACGAGAGCAAAGCATTGAAGTGATTTGAGAACAAGTTTCCATCTCTTCCACACACAGTCAACATTTATTTTTCGAATTGAAATCATTAGATGTCACCTTCTCCAAGATTTGAATCTTGTTTCGTCAATCGTTCGTAGCATGTTCGGCTGCTAAATCCAAAGCGTTTTTTATCGAATCACCAAGTCCAGCTTGTCTAAGAACATTAGCCATGTCTTCCCAATCGGATCGCCGAAAGTTCCAACCTTGAGCTTGCAATCGAATCATATCCTCAACGTTATGAAGAACCTCTTGTCCTTCTTTCGCTTTCAGCATTGCCAAATACTCATGACGCGGCACTACCACTTGTTTCTTGATCATTACAAGCAAGAACAATTTCTTACGTCCCGATTCACGAGCCGCATTGATCATGTCACTACTAACATCCAATATCAAAGACACAACACAATCCGTCGACATTAAGGGGATCGATTCTTTGTCGAAATCGTGTTTTTTCCAATGTAAATTCGTTAACGGGAACGGGATTTTAGCATCCACGAACAAAGAACATATAAAACCCCTCGTCAGTTCATCGACCTGATGCTCGAATTCGTGCCACGAATCGTGCTTCGAAATATAACTCGGAACAGATTTGTCTGGTTTATCCAATACGTAACTCATCTTAATGTTGAGCTTGAAGGTGATGAAAGGAGATTCCAGGGATTGATCGTCTTTGTAAACATTGTAAGGAGTTGCAGAAACGTAAATCTTGGAGTCATGGTTTGAATGGGAGAGTGCCATTAGGTTAACTGAAAGCTAAGAAATAAAAAATAAAAGATTGATTATACGTAATAAATTGTCACAAAGCCTCCTTTTTATAGTGTTTCTAATATCAGTAATCCTTTTCCGTGTAGGAATTGAAATTCCTGTTTCTAATACTAATAATATAATTTCCTTTTCCTTTCGGAAATCTAAATTTTTTTTTACCTAAAATGGAAATTTTCATCTTTAGTCCTTTTATAATTTTAAAAAAATTTAAATTAGTATATAATAAAATTACACATTAACCCTCTAAAAAATGAGAAAAAATTAATTTAATTCTCTAAATATTATAAAGATATAAATTATTAAAATAGTAAAATTTCATTTTTACTATCATAAAAATATATAATTTTATTCCGGATAGCACCGCCCTTGATTATCAAGTTTAAAGATTAAATTAAACAAAAAATTTTAAAATATCGTAAAAATAATTATCAAATATAAAGACTAAGTTAGCCAAAGAAGTGATTTAACACTAAAATCAAAGGATTAGGGACACGTCATCACAAAGTGGAGTCACGCAGGGATCACGTGAGAAAACGTCGACGAACGATTTTCCAGTTTTCCACGCCCACTCTCCTCGCTAGCGAGGACCATTAATTTATCGCCGTGGTTTTTCATTTCCTCGGTTCCCTCCTCTCCTTATCCGTCCAAATTGCCAGTCCAAACGTTTCCAGATTCCGACCACCTCTAATTTTTTTTGCTATCTCCACTCCAATTTCCCTCAGATCTCTGGGAAATTTCAGGTAACCTTATCCCTTACATTATTTCATTTTTTGTGGTTTTATTTTCAACTTATTTTCTGATAATTAAATTTCAACTTAATTTCATCTCTCAAGTGTTTAAGTTTATTCAGTTCCTTAGTTTTGGTTTTTCAGAAAGATTATTTAATAGAATGAAAATGAGTGATGATTAAATTGGCAGCAAACTGTTACTTACATTTTAAGGGGAAAAGGCTGTAAATTGTGTAAATTTTAAACAAAAATGCTAAGAGCTCTTGCTGTGTAATGGGGATTACCATAAAAAGAAGAAGCAAAACTATGAAACAGATAGGGTTTTAGATACCCATTTTCATAGTTCAATGGAAAATGTAAACTTGTGTCTGGTTTCATAAGAAATATGTTAGTGCATTGTTGTGTAAGTTACATTGTTGACACTGATTAGTTTGTAAATAAAGATTTTATGCAAGTTAATTGGGTAATGCTACTAAGAATATAAATATATGTGTTTAATTGTTTATATTCACGGGGTTGGAGAATTCGGGGAGTAAATGGATGCTGGTGCCTTACCATGCTGTTCAATTACTGATGCTATGTTGGAATGTGAATAAGCTTGTAGTATAATTGAGGTTTCTGTGAAAATAATTTAAATATTTGCCAAGCTTTGGGTCTATTTTTGTTAATGAAGTACATATATTGTACTAATTCCTGCAAACTGTATATTGATATACATTGTTGTATGGTAAAACAGGTCTCTAGATGATGATAAGTGCTTTTAGAACATGAGGGATTTCATTTAATCTTTGTTGATGTCGGTTTTTCAGATTTGCAAATGAGATTCAGTTCAAGATTCTTCTCTTGCTGTGCTTTTATCCTTTATACTTAATTCTATTATTCATTTAGTCTTTTATGTGCTTTTAACAGTAGTTGCTTTGTTTTAAAGATAATGGTTCGTGGAAGAGATGCCTGCTGGGAGCATTGTGTACTTGTAGATGCAACGAGACAGAAAGTGAGGTGTAATTATTGTCACCGGGAATTCAGTGGAGGGGTTTATAGGATGAAGTTTCATTTAGCTCAAATAAAAAACAAAGATATAGTCCCCTGTGCTGAAGTCCCTGATGATGTTAGAGACCATATACAAAGTATATTAAATACTCCGAAGAAACAAAAAACTCCCAAGAAACCAAAGATGGATAAGACAGTTGCAAATGGCCAACAGAATAGTTCCTCTGCTAGTGGTGGTCTCCATCCTAACCATGGATCTAGTGGCCAACATGGCAGCACCTGTCCATCTTTTTTGTTTCCGCATCCATCGCCTAGTGAGCAGCCAGCAACTGACGATGCTCAAAAGCAAAAGCTGGATGATGCTGACAAAAAAATTGCTGTTTTCTTCTTCCATAATTCTATTCCTTTCAGTGCTGCTAAATCCATGTATTATCAGGAAATGGTGGATGCTATAGCAGAGTGTGGTGTTGGTTATAAAGCCCCAAGTTATGAAAAGTTGAGATCTAGCCTTTTAGAGAAAGTAAAGGGTGATATACATGATGGTTATAAGAAATATAGAGAGGAATGGAAAGAAACTGGTTGCACTGTCTTGTGTAATAGCTGGTCTGATGGTAGGACGAAATCGTTTGTTATATTTTCTGTCACATATCCAAAAGGGACACTCTTTTTGAAGTCTGTTGATGTCTCAGGTCATGAGGATGATGCTAGCTACTTATTTGAATTGCTTGAATCGGTTGTCTTGGAGGTTGGTTTGGAAAATGTAATTCAGGTGATAACAGATAGCACGGCCAGTTATGTTTGTGCAGGAAGACATCTCATGGCGAAGTATAGTTCGTTGTTTTGGTCTCCTTGTGCTTCTTATTGCATCGATAAGATGTTGGAAGACATTAGTAAACAAGAGTGGGTGGGCATTGTGTTGGAGGAGGCAAAGACCATTGCACGGTATATATACAGTCATGCATGGATTTTAAATATGATACGGAAGTTCACTGGTGGAAGGGAATTAATGAGGCCCAGAATTACAAGATTCGTGGACAATTATCTTAACTTGAGGTCCATTGTGTTCCAGGAGGACAATTTAAAACACATGTTCTCTCATTCAGAGTGGTTATCATCCATTTATAGTAGACGTTCTGACGCTCAGGCTATTAAGTCGTTACTGTATTTAGAAAGATTTTGGAAGTCTGCACGTGAAGCTGTTAGTGTGTCTGAGTCACTGGTTAAGATATTACGGATTGTTGATGGTGACATGCCGGCTATGGGTTATATTTACGAAGGAATAGAGAGAGCAAAAGGTGCTATAAAGGCATATTATAAAGGTATTGAAGAAAAATACATGCCAATATGGGATATAATCGATCGGAGATGGAACATGCAACTTCACTCACCGTTACATGCTGCGGCAGCATTCTTGAATCCTTCAATATTCTATAACCCGAACTTCAAGATTGATTTAAGGATGAGGAATGGGTTTCAAGAAGCAATGCTTAAGATGGCTACGATGGATAAAGATAAAATAGAAATCACAAAGGAACATCCCGTGTACATAAATGCACAAGGCGCTCTAGGGACCGATTTTGCCATCATGGGGAGAACCCTCAATGCTCCAGGTACAAGAAAGTTGCATTTGTCTATGTTAACACTGGTGAAAGAACCATAGGTTTTATATTCTCTATATCTGAACTAGGGGATGCATTCGACTAATGAATATCTGGTAATTGTAGGTGACTGGTGGGCGAGCTATGGTTATGAGATTCCGACGCTACAAAGAGTAGCAATAAGGATACTAAGCCAACCATGTAGCTTTCATTGGTGCAGATGGAATTGGAGCACGTTTGAGACCGTACATACGAAGAAACGAAACAAAGTGGAGATGGAGAAACTAAATGATTTGGTTTTTGTGCATTGCAATCTTTGGTTACAAACAATATGTCAGGGTAGGGATGGAAAATGTAAACCCATCATCTTTGATGAAATAGATGTTAGTTCAGAATGGCCAACCGAATCGGAACCTTCGGTTCCTCTATTGGATGATTCATGGTTAGATAATTTGCCCCTTGAATGCAGAGGTAGTCCATAACATTGTCAACAAAAATGAAAAAGGATACTACATGTTCTATTACTGATTGTATACATGATGCTGGAATATATACTGTATATTGTCAAATAATTTAATCCATACGCTGTCTGATCAGCAAATATGAGAAGAATATGTATATCTAATATAGTCAAATTCTTCTTATGAGGAGCTAGAAATGTACATTGATATGATATGGTTCAAGTGGGGAGAATATTTATTCTTAAAGCTGAGGTTGTTCTTGTTATTGTTTTTTCCAAGAGAAGGGAAAAAATTCATGTTCTCCAAATCTGATTCTTTGAAAGCAGTTTTTTTTTTTTATATGTATAGTTAATTTTATTTTCCAGGTCTAATATCCTCCTCCTCGTCCTCCTCACTCTAATTTTATCTTCTTTGATTAATTTGGATGGAATGTAAAATTTTATTCTTTGATGGACGAAATATATGGTTATTTAATGGGTAATTATAGCTAGTTTAAGATGATGCCAAGTAGAACTATTCATGGGTCGGGTTATCCAGCCCGGCCTAAAAGTTCACCCGAAATGTGAGAGGGTTTGAACAAAAATATAGGCTTAAAAAATGGGCTTGAACAAAAAAATAGGGCCTGTTTTAAAAAAAGAGTTGGGCTTTGGGTACGACATTTTGGCCCGGGCTCGACTCGAATTCACTAAAGTACAAAAAAATCTATCTTTTTTTTGTTTTTTAATATTATTTTCTTATTGTTTTTTTTATTTTGCTACTATTTTACTATTATGTTATTACTTTGGGTTTTAACATTTTTATTCGGGTTGGGCTTTTTTTTTTGCTACTATTTTACTATTATGTTGCTACTTTGGGTTTTAATATTTTTATTCGGGTCGGGCTTGGGTAAAATTTTAGGCCCATTTTTTGGGCCAAACTTTGGTCTAAAATTTTAGTTGAGCCCGACCCGAACCCGGCCCATGCACACCTCTAATGCCAAGTGTCTTTTTTAATTATTATTTTATTATATTTTAAAAACAAATGACATCAATTCAAATCTGCTTATAAATTATTTTTTATTCTATTGACTGTAAGTATGATAATTATTCTTATTTAAAAGTACATTTAACTAATCTATTTTCATTTAATTTCCTTGTATGCTATTTGCTATGACTTTAAGGTAAATTTAACTAAATTATAAAAAAATTAATGATAAATTATTATAAATGTAACATTTTAGAGAGAATGAAAAAAACAAAATATAATATATTAAATAAAATATTAATTTTTCTCATATAATAATAACAAAAATAAATATATGGTTAAAATATTATTTGAAAAATAGTTAATCAATTGTAATTATTATTTCATTTAGGCTAAGTAAAATAACTTAGAATCATTAAAAATGGGATTAAAGTGTAAAAATTTTCACCTTATCGTAGGAATATAAGACAAATAATTATCTTATATACTGTTAGTGGAGTAAAAAAATTTCGCAAACAGATTATAATTGATACAATTTATTTTTATAGTATAATAAAATAATAACTAAAAAAGATATTTTCCATCATATAAAAATAATTACCCATATAAAATTACCTAATAAAGAAATGATATTGAAATTACTCCAACATATATTTTAGAATATTATCACTATTGAGAATATAATATTACCGGCTAAAGTAATTTTTGAAATTCAAATTAGGAAAGGTAAATTATACAAATAGTCACTCAACTATGTTCGTATTCCTATTTTGGTTATCCAATTTTAAAAAACTTCAATTTAGGATGTTTGAATTTGTTCCTATTTATGTCACCCACCATTAAATTGATAGCGAAAAGCCTTTTCTAACTAGTACAATAACACATTTAGTCCTCAATACTTTGCATATTCTATCAATTTGGTCCTAATTCCAAATAATTCAATAAATTTAACCCTTCACATTTTTAAATTCTATCAATTTAATTCTCAAACTTCTTAACCAAAACTTTTAGCTTTTAAAATAGAGGCATTCCACGTCTATAAAGTTGTAACCCCCCCCCCAAAAAAATTCTCTTAACTAACAAATTGTTTTTCGAGCCAATTCCTGATACCAATGAGTTTATCTTGAAACTTTATTTTCTTCTCTTTTTTTCATTAATTTTCTTCTAAATGTAATATTTTATAACCTTTTGATTGACAAAATTTTGGCTAAAGAAAGTGGGAAAAGCTTAATAAAACACTTTAGATTTACTCTTGTTAATAATATGATATTTCTTTCAAAGTACATAGAAATAGTCCTCAATGTTGGTTCTTGAAATTGGAAACTCAATTCAGAGTTAAAAAATATGAACATTTAAATTTTAATAAGGAAAAATGTGAAAGAATTAATTGAATTTCCTTTTATTACATTCATAATGATTTTTTTTAATTTTATAAATTGATTAAGATATTATTATGTGTTCTATTTATTTTTAATTTTTAAATCCATAATAAGCAATACATATCACTAAAAATTCGATTTAGTGTCAAATCATTTACCAAATTAATTAAAAACTAAAAATATGTTATTCAGAGTGAATTTTTTTTATAAATATTAAATTATTTATATAATTTTATCATATATTATAATTTTAAAATTTATATTTTCTATTATTTTTAATGGTGTTTAGTTAATTTTTAACACTAACTTCTTAAAAATATAAACAAAAGGGGTTATGTACCGAATTAGGTAATTTCAACCATAGGTAAAACAATTAATAGATGCAGAATGTCTCTATTTTAAAATCTGAAAGCTTTGGTTAGGAAGTTTGAGGATCAAATTGATAAAATTTATAAATGTGAAGGGTTAAATTTATTGAATTATTTAGAATTAGGATCAAATTGATAGAATATGAAAGTATTGAGGACTAAATGTGTTATTATATCAGTTAGAAAAAAGGCTTCTGTTATCAATTTAACAACGAGTGACCAAAATAGTAAAAAAAATTCAAACGTTAGTGCCTAAATTGAAAATGTTTAAAGTTGGGTAACCAAAACATGAGCACGAACATAATTGGGTGACTATTATTGGAATTTATCCAATTAAGAAATGCTATTCTAAATTTTTTTTGGTGAATTACAATAACAAGGCAAAACCTGAACAATAAATACGACTAGCGCGACTCGAATTCAAACCACACCTAGGGCGATGAACACTTTGACTATGCCATTATCATGCTATCACATGGGGTTGTATTCCGAAATCTTTTGTTATTGCTGGAACGTACAACCACTTTAACCTAAATGCTATTGAACAAAATTAACCATTGGCTCAGTGTTTGATGTATATTTTCACCTAAAAGGCGACGATTGGATAAATTTTGAATGGAAACTGATTTGGTATTTTCATCTTTTCATTATAATATTTATTTCAAAAAGAGTTTTATATATTTAGGATTTTATATGTATTGATATAAAATAAATTCGAAATACTTTTAATTTCAATTAAAATTATTAAAATAATAATTTAAAATGATCAATTAATATATTATTAGATATTTAATCCCAAAAATTATTATTAAAGTTAATTTATTGTAAAATATTAAATATATTATATGAAAAAATTTGTAAATTATCATTACATTTTTAGAAAAGTAGTTAGCAAATCAAACGTGATAATAAAAACATTCTAAGGACATTTTGATTTATACCAAACATTGCAAAATAACTTTCCTAGAAACCGCATTATAAGGAATCACATTTTGTTAGAATCATAACATGGAAAACACCAAATGCTACCTAATATTAAAATAAATAAAATAAAATTGAATTAATGAAAAATATTGTCCATTAAGTGGTAAGTAGCTCTTATTTAGTTATCATTTTCCACACATTTGTTTTGTAAAAAAAAAAAATCTATCGGATCGTTTTTGTTTTAGATTATCAAATATGTGTAAAAAATTCAATCATTGGAAAAATTTATTTTCATATTTGAGTTGTTAACAATTTATTAAATATCTAACCTATCAATGAAAATTATATCGCTTTGGGAAACAATTTTGGAGATTGGATCGAATTGGATTACCCTATTTAATCCCTTGAATCGTGGATATTGGATTGAATTGGAACACTGATTACTTAACTGTTAAGAGTCCGTGTTTACATTGTACTTTATTATTATATTACTTAAATTTAAATATCAGATTTGAACCTAAAATACCCGATTTGAAAAATCGATTGACAAACTCGAATGATTCAAATTCAAAACAATTCGAATTTAAACAATCCTGAATTTGAAATGATCCAAAAACAAAACTAACCAAACCTAAAATATAAACTTAAAATGTTCAATTTTTCAAAAAAAAATCTAAATTCACTCAATTGAAAACCAAGTAATTCCATCTCTTAAGAAATATGGGAATCATTCAAACTAAAAACTAAGGTTATAGGTTACGAGTTTGAGGTTCGAGGTTCAAAGTTATGGATTTGAAGTTCAGAGTAAAAAAAATTATCAAAATTATGTGTCGATAACATAAAAAAAATTATTAAAATATCATCAATAATTAAAAATTATTAAAATTATTAAAGACAAGTTTTGTTTTTACATTTTTAAACTGATTGAGATGACTCCACCAATGAACGACAAAATAGATAAAAGATCAAAACATTTTCTTTTCTACCATCACAATCATTAACACTCCCTAACAACGAAAGGCAATCGAACACATGCCTCCAAGTATCCAGCGAGTGGTCCAAGCTTATCTTTCCATATACTATATCCTTATCGTTCTTTATACCATAAAAAATTCAGTGGTTTAATGTAGTGTTTATTTACCTTATCCCTTAATTATAAGGTTGGGGGTTTGATTCTCGTTTATGGGGATAGAACTCATTTCATTACTAACCATATAACTTTTCAGATACCATCCACAACAAGAAGATTAGTTATTTCTATCGGCGGTGAATACTTTAGTTTCAACCAAAAAAATACTATAAAGGCAAAATGAATTTAAATTGTTTAGATTCAAGATTATCTGTCTAGGTTCATTTTGAACTTGAATTTCTAAATTTTTATTTTTATTTTTTTATCTTACTGACATGGTAGTGCCAAATCAGCATTCATTAGTTGATTTAGTGACCGTTAACAATCACCTTAGTAATTCTAGGAACAGATAATCAAAATTAGTTAAAGGATTGATTTAGTCAATTTTGTAAGTTTAATGTCTCAATTGAGTCTAAAAAAATCATGATTATTTTCAATCAAACCAAATTGTTTAAATTAGAATAAAAATCTGATTGAATCAATGGTTGAATATTTTGGAAAAAAAATAGATTAATTGATTTATTTTTCAAAATAGTTTTTAGAGGTTATGATTAAACCAAATTTCAGAGCCTAAAGACTATACGAGGCCAAGTTCCAGCCAAGTCATCCATAGTTGCCCTCTAGTTAAATCTCCTAAATAAAATCATGTCTACTTTCTTATCACTTCACTACTTTTTTTATTGTGAATCATCATCTTTTTTCTCTAGCTCCTCCTAGAATGTTGCAGACAGCTTACTCCTTGTACCCATGGCTATTAGATTTGAGCAAGCCGAGAGATGGACTCTTTCGCGCTGTCTTATCCTTTGTCATGGTCATACTTGCAATTTCACTTTGGCACCTATGGTCCGTTAAGAAGTCCAAGAAGATCGTCGCCCAGTTGCCGCCAGGCCCTCGAGGGTTGCCGATAGTGGGATATCTTCAAATTAAATTATGTGATTTTAATATTTGAAATATCATATATATATATTCAAATTAAATTTTAAAAAAATTATATTAATTATTTAAAAATATTTAAAATTTATATTTCATACATAGTAATATTAATGAATTTAAATATAATTTTAATTAATTTAATTTTTAAATTTTAATATAATTTCACAATAACATCAAATACTTCAAATAAAAAAATTACAAATTCTTACAATAATTTTTAAAAAAATAATTTTTAGCCTTCAGATTTCACCACACATAGTTAATCATATGAACAAAAAGGATAACTTAGATGTGTGATGACTAACAATTTCTTTTTATTGCCTAATTAAAGGGATAGTGTTCACACATAAAGTAGGGGCATACCTATACTATATATGTACAGGCTACATTCAAAGGAAATTACTCAAATAAAAGTAGAGGCATACCTATACTATAAATGTACGCACTCCATTCAAAGGAAACTATTTAAATAAAAGCCTACTACTTAATCTTTGGAAGCCTGAACTCAAATAAATTTTACGAGTAAACATATCTTAATCATCATAACAATTATGAGAATTATACCTCTACTAAATATATGAGTAAATATGTCATATCATATTTATCAAATATAATTTATTTTTGTAATGATAAAAAGTGAGAACCAAAACAATAATATTGAAATACAATAACTAAAATTAATCAAAATTAAAAATATTTTAAAATTTTAGTTATCATATTAAAATTTTTTCTCAAAGTTGAAGTAGGAAATATTCTTTTTATCCAAACCAGTTGCACTGTAAATCATGGTCCCTTTTCAGCAATAATAAACACAGCACTTCGTGATAAACTCAGTGGGTTCACATTAAAATTTCTTGGTTTTCCTCCCAAAGCAACAAGATGTTGCAAACAGCTTGCAGCTCGTTTTCATGGCTGTTGAATGTTGGCAACCAGAAAGATGGACTGTTCCCAGCATCTTTCTCATTTCTGGTTGCCATATAGGGAATTTCACTCTTGTACTCATTTTGGAAGGCGAGGAAACCGATGGCTCCTTTACCACCTGGTCCCCGTGGGTTGCCAATCCTGGGGTATCTTCCATTTCTTGGATTCGATAATCTCCATCTGGTCTTTACGGAGTTGGGTGGAGTTTATGGTCCCATTTACAAGCTTTGGCTTGGGAACAAGCTAACCGTAGTAATTAGCTCTCCATCGCTTGTAAAAGAAGTGGTTCGTGACCATGATATAGCATTTTCAGAGCGAGAACCTCCCATTGCTGCACAGATTATTACCTTTGGCTCCAATGATGTTGCGTTCGACTCTTACAGCAGTCCCAGCTGGAAAAACAAGCGCAAAGTTCTCGCGACCGATATGCTAAGCAACGCTAACCTTAATGCCTGTTATGATCTACGACGAGAGCAAGTGATGAAAATGGTGGAGGATGTGTATGAAAACGTTGGCAAGCCAATTGATATCGGCGAATTGGCATACTGTGCGTTAATCAATTTGATCGGAAAGATGGTGTGGGGAGGCGCACTCCGAGGAGAGAAAGGGACTGCGGTTGAGGGTCGCTTCAAAGATATTTCTTCGCAGATGATGGTGTTAGTGGGAAAACCAAACATTTCAGATATTTTCCCCGCGATTGCATGGTTAGACATCCAAGGTATCAAGAGGGGAATGAAGAAAATCCGTCAATCGTTCAATGAACTTTTAGAGTCTGTGATTGAACTCAGAATGAACACGGTGACTGAGAAAGAAACGAGTGAACAAAAATTCGACTTCTTACAATTGCTCTTGGATTTACACAAGAACCAAGATAGCCCTTCATCACTTACGATGAATCAAGTAAAGGGCCTTCTCATGGTAAGATTTTATGATTTTTAGCTATCATACATTATTTTTCCTTCTTTAATTCGTTTTGAGTAATTGGTGGTTTGTAATAGGACATTGTGGTAGGTGCAACAGATACTACTTCAACTACGACAGAGTGGGTAATGGCAGAGGTAATGCAACATCCAGAAATAATGGAGAAAGTGAAGAAAGAACTAACTGATGTTGTTGGGGTAAATGACATCATTGAAGAGTTTCACTTGCCTAATTTAAGTTACCTAAATGCAGTGATAAAGGAGACCTTCAGATTGCATCCACCTCTGCCCCTTCTTATTCCTCGTTGTTCTGCTCAATCACTCACCGTGGGTGGCTATACCATTCCAAAGGGTAGCAAGGTGTATTTAAACATGTGGTGCATTCACATGGACCCCAATATTTGGGACAACCCTTCAGAATTTCGACCCGAAAGGTTCTTGGATGAGCCTGGAAAGTTCAATTTTCTTGGAAATGGTTTTCGATATATGCCATTTGGGTCAGGAAGGAGACGTTGTCCAGGCATAACCCTAGCGGAGAAGATGTTATCTTTCATATTGGCCTCATTGCTGCATTCTTTTGAATGGAAATTGCCCCAAGGCGAACAGCTTGACCTTTCCAGCAAATTTGGAATTGTTATAAAGAAAAAGAACCCTTTACGTCTTATTCCCATACCAAGATTGTCTGATCATGTGCTTTACAAAAAGTAATGGCTATAAACTATTATTATTATATGTATCTCCTTTTGCAAATTACTATCGTCTATTAATCCTGGCATGTCATCTAGGACTGAGATATCAACTACTCTAATGCCCCATTTTATTGATATCTTTTATTTGATTGAATAAAGAAAGAGTTATTAGTTTGATGATTAAGAGTTAATGAATTTGTCCTTGAATTTAATTCCCTTCCCTTAATTTTTTTTGTCCAAAATCCTAGCTATATTGTCCCATGCTGTAACCCTAGATATAAATATTATTTAATTTTTTGTTCAACCTCTTTTGATCATTTTTTCTTTTCTCTTTGCCGTCCCACCCTCCTCTCTTCCTCTCATTCTTCAACTTTTCTTCTTTATCCTTGCCTTGCCGCTCCTAAAACCCTAATTTTTCCATCTTTGTGCCGCCTCTTTCTTCCCTTCCTCCTCCACTTGTGGCCGCCGCACCCCATTGATCGTCTTCTCCTCTCGTTTTCTTTTAATTTTATTCATCTCTTCACTTCTCTGTTGTGGCTGGACTTTATTGCTGATTTTTTGCCATTGCCGCACATATTTGCTCTCTTTTCCTTCATTTTGTTGTCGCAATCAGCCTCCTGTCTTGACCGGTTGTGGTGTTCAATCGTTTTCTGTTGATTCGTTATCTCGTATCCAAAAATTATTGAAATGTCATTGTTAACACTCCCTAACAAAGAAAGGCAATCAACACATGCGTCCAGCAATGGAAATCAAAGTTGGAAAATTTTGACCACATCCAGCGAGTGGTCCAAGCTTATCTTTCCATATACTATAATCTTATCTTTCCATACAACATAAAAAATTCAGCCGTGTAGTGTTTATTTACCTCATCCCTTAATTATAAGGTTGGGAGTTTAATTCTCATTTATAGTAATAAAATACATTTATGACTAACTGTATAAATTTTCGGAGAGTATCCATGACAAAAAATTAGTTATTTTTATCAACTGTGACTACTTTGATTTCAACTAAAAAAATACTATAAAGACAAAATCAATTTAAATTGTTTAGATTCAAAATTATTTGTCTAGGTTCATTTTGAACTTGAATTTTTAATTTTTAATTTTATTTTTTTATCTTATTGATATGGTAGTGCCAAGTCAGCATTCATTAGTTGATTTAGTGACTGTTAATAATGGTATTAGTAATTTTAGAAACTTACCATCAACGTTAGTTAAATAATTGATTTAGTAAATTTTGTAAGTTTAATGTCTCAATTGAGTCTAAAAAAATCATGATTATTTGAACCAAGCTGAATTGGTTAAACTAGAATAAAAATATGATTGGATCCATGGTTGAATATTTTGGAAAAAAAAGAAGGATTAATTGATTTTTTTTTCAAAATAGTTTTATAGGTTACGATTAAACCAAATTTCAGAGCCTGAAGTCTATATGAGGCCAAGTTTCAGCCAAGTCATTCATAATTGATTTTGTCCTCTAATTAAATCTCCTATATAAAATCATGTCTACTTTCTTATCACTTTCACTATTTTTTTTTATTGTGAATCATCATCTTTTTTTCTCTAGACCCCCCTAGGATGTTGCAGACAGCTTACAACTTGAATCCATGGCTATTAGATTTGAGCAAGCCGAAAGATGGACTCTTTCGAGCTGTCTTATCCTTTGTCATGGTCGTACTTGCAATTTCATTTTGGCACCTATGGTTCGTTAAGAAGTCCAAGAAGATCGTCGCTCAGTTGCCGCCAGGTCCTCGAGGGTTGCCGATAGTGGGATATCTTCCATTTCTTGGCACCGATAATCTTCACCTGTCCTTCGCCGAACTGGCTGCAACCTATGGTCCCATCTTCAAACTTTGGCTTGGCAACAAGCTATGTGTCGTAATTAGCTCACCAGAACTAGCAAAAGAAGTGGTTCGTGACCATGATGTAACATTCTCTGAACGAGATCCACCCATTGCTGCACAAGTTGCTAGCTTTGGTTGCAATGATATTGCATTCGATTCTTACAGCAATACTCGATGGAAAAACAAGCGTAAAGTTCTTGCAACCGAGTTTGTTAACATTAATGGGAGACAACATTAATGGCAAACAATACAAAGTGGTGCAAGTTTAGCACCCTAAAGTTGACTTTGAAAAAGTGGCATGGGATAATTTTTTTTTGGTCCTTGAGATAATGGGCTATTTATTGTTTGGTCCTTAAACCTCAACTACAAATAGGCCTTCTCATTTCTCATTTCAATTCATCCCAACCAATCTTTGTCTCTTAGTTTTCTCTCTTCTCCCATTTGAGAATTCTTAAGGAATTCTATTTGTTTGTAATACTTTGGAGATAGTAAAGTTATCATCTGGTGTTAGTGCCCGAGGACGTAGGTATAATTTACCGAACCTCGTTAAAACTCTTGTGTTCTTTCTTGTCCTATTTTTCTTTCAATATTTGAGGGTATAATAGTAGTATTTAATTGTGCTATTAAATTACTATAGAAGGGATATTCTGTCTAAGGAAAGACTTGGTATTTAAGAGATCCATGTGATCCACCTCTCTTCCCTGGAAATTGAACTTTGTGTGATTTTTTAGTACAATAATTTACACGCTTCCGACCCTATTGGAACAACAAGTGGTATCAGAGCCGAAGGTTAATCGTAGTATGCTCTGTGGTTGCAGTTTAAACTGATCTTCCACATCAGAAAAGATTTCCTTAGGTATATTGAAAGATTATGGAGAAAACGGTCGATGTAGGAGCTTCAACATCGTCCATGTGGACAAGACCGACAATTGCAAATGCAAGATTGGCCGTGGAGATCTTTGATGGCACGGGCCATTTTGGTATGTGGCAAAGTGAGGTTCTAGATGCCCTTTTTCAGCAGGGTCTAGACATTGCCATTGATGAAGAGAAACCAGATGATGTACAGGAGAAAGATTGGAAGGCGATCAATCGGTTGGCATGTGGCACAATTCGATCATGCCTTTCTCGAGAACAGAGGTATGCTTTTTCAAAGGAGACTTCTGCAAATAAGTTGTGGGTGGCACTTGAAGAAAAATTTTTGAAGAAAAACAGTCAAAATAAGCTCCACTTGAAGAAAAGACTGTTTCGCTTCACATACGTCCCAAGTACCACAATGAATGATCACATCACCAAATTTAATCAGTTAGTCACTGATTTGCTGAATATGGATGAGACATTCAAAGATGAAGATTTGGCTTTGATGCTGTTGGGGTCACTTCCTGAGGAGTTTAAGTTCCTAGAAACTACTCTACTTTATGGCAGGAGTGATATATCTCTGAGCGAAGTCTGTGCGGCCTTATACAGTTATGAACAGAGAAAGAAGGACAAACAGAAAAACTCAATCAGAGATACAGAAGCTTTAGTAGTCCGAGGTCGTTCATACACTCGGAAGAAAACTCAAAAGGGGAGATCAAAGTCAAAGTCCAGACTCGGGAAAGATGAATGTGCTTTTTGTCATGAGAAAGGCCACTGGAAGAAAAATTGTCCAAAGCTGAAGAATAAGGGAAAAGCTGCTGTAGATGCTTGTGTTGCAAAGCATGATACTAGTGACTCTGAACTATCACTGGTTACATCATCATCGTCGTTCCATTCAGATGAGTGGATATTGGATTCGGGTTGTACCTATCATATGTCCCCTAACCGGGAGTGGTTCTCTGATTTAGTAGAACTAAATGGAGGAGTTGTTTATATGGGCAATGACAATGCCTGTAAAACTGTTGGGATAGGTTCAATCCAATTAAAGAATCAAGATGGATCAACCAGAGTTCTGACTGATGTTCGGTACGTGCCCAGTTTGAAGAAAAATCTCATCTCATTGGGAGCCTTGGAATCCAATGGTTCAGTTGTTACTATGAGAGATGGGGTTTTGAAAGTGACATCTGGCGCATTTGTGATATTGAAGGGCATCAGGAAAAATAACTTGTATTACTACCAAGGTAGTACAGTTATTGGAGCAGTCGCTGCAGCTTCCGGCAACAAAGAATTGGACTCAATACAGTTGTGGCATATGAAGTTGGGACATGCCAACGAAAAATCCTTGCAAATTCTGGCAAAGCAAGGATTGTTGAAAGGTGCAAAGGCTTGCAAATTAAAATTTTACGAGCATTGTGTTCTGGGAAAGCAAAAGAGAGTGAAATTCGGCACTGCTATCCATAATACAAAAGGTATTTTGGAATATGTTCACTCAGATGTGTGGGGGCCTTCCAAGACACCTTCATTGGGAGGAAAACACTACTTTGTTACTTTTGTTGATGACTTTTCCAGAAGAGTTTGGGTGTATACCATAGAACTAAGGATGAAGTGCTTAGAGTTTTTCTTAAATGGAAAACTATGATCGAAAACCAAACTGGCAAGAAAATCAAGCGGCTTAGGACGGACAATGGAGGGGAATATAAAAGTGATCCGTTCTTCGATGTGTGCCAAGAGTATGGTATTGTTCGACACTTCACAGTTAGGGATACACCACAGCAGAATGGATTGGCAGAGCGTATGAATCGAACATTGCTGGAGAAAGTTCGATGTATGTTGTCCAATGCTGGGTTGGGCAAGCAATTTTGGGCTGAGGCTGTGACATACGCTGGCCATCTTGTTAATCGTTTGCCATCATCTGCATTAGAAAGAAAAACTCCTATGGAGGTATGGTCTGGAAAATCGGCTACAGATTATGATTCCTTACATGTGTTTGGAACCACTGCATATTACCATGTGAAGGAGTCAAAGTTAGATCCGAGGGCAAAGAAAGCTCTCTTTATGGGAATCACTTCTGGAGTGAAGGGATTTCGTCTTTGGTGCTTAAGCACAAAGAAAATGATCTGTAGCAAAGATGTTACCTTTGATGAATCTGCCACATTGAAAAAAGGTAGCAGATAAAGATATTCAGACGAGCAATACTCCACAGCAGGTGGAGTGTACTCCAAAACAGGTAGAGTTTGAGCAGATGGGGATTTGCCTAGTTAATAAGTCTAATTCTCCAGCCACAATGGAAGAATTAGAGGTTGAAGAGGTTCTGACCCAAGAACCACTAAGTATACCAGAACCAGTTGTAGTTGCAAGGCCACGGAGAGAAATTCGTAAACCTGCTCGATTTACTGATATGGTGGCCTACGCCCTTCCCGTTGTTGATGATATTCCTATCACTTATCAAGAAGCAATGCAAAGCTTAGAAAGTGATAAATGGAAAAGCGCCATAGATGAAGAAATGCAGTCTCTCCGGAAGAACAATACTTGGGAGTTGGCGCAATTACCGAAAGGTAAAAGGGCAATCGGATGCAAGTGGGTATTCGCAAAGAAAGATGGATCTCCTAGCAAGAAGGATATTCGCTACAAGGCAAGATTGGTAGCTAAAGGCTACGCTCAGAAGGAGGAAATTGACTACAATGATGTATTTTCCCCTATTGTGAAGCATTCCTCCATTAGAATTTTGTTGGCCTTGGTAGCACAGTTGAATTTGGAGCTAGCTCAACTTGATGTTAAGACGGCTTTCTTGCATGGTGAGTTAGAAGAGGAGATCTATATGACTCAGCCCGAAGGATACACAGATGCTGGTGGTAGAAATTGGGTTTGTAAGCTGAACAAATCGCTATATGGATTGAAGCAATCCCCGAGGCAGTGGTACAAGCGATTTGATAGCTTTATGAGAAGGCAGAAGTACACAAGAAGCAAATATGACAATTGTGTGTATTTGCAGAAGCTGCATGACGGATCTTTCATTTATCTACTCTTGTATGTTGATGATATGTTAATCGCTTCGAAGAGCCAAAAAGAGATAGATAAGCTGAAGGCCCAGTTGAATCAAGAGTTCGAGATGAAAGATCTAGGTGAGGCCAAGAAGATTCTCGGCATGGAGATAAGTAGAGATAGACAGAGAGGCAAGCTTTGTTTGAATCAGAAGCAATATCTGAAAAAGGTATTACAATGTTTTGGTGTAAATGAAAACACAAAACATGTAAGTACCCCACTTGCTTCTCATTTGAAACTTAGTGCTCAATTATCTCCGAAAACTGAAGAAGAAAGAGAATATATGGCAAAAGTTCCATATGCTAATACAGTTGGGAGTTTGATGTATGCGATGGTGTGTACGAGGCCTGACATTTCACAAGCTGTTGGAGTTGTGAGCAGGTATATGCATGATCCTGGAAAAGGACATTGGCAAGCTGTGAAATGGATTCTACGGTATCTTCGAAAAACCGTAGATGTTGGTTTAATTTTTGAACAGGATGAAGCACTTGGTCAGTTTGTAGTTGGATATGTTGATTCCGACTTTGCTGGTGATTTAGATAAACGTCGTTCAACTACGGGGTATCTGTTTACTCTTGCGAAAGCCCCAGTGAGTTGGAAGTCTACCTTACAGTCTACAGTAGCTGTGTCTACTACAGAGGCAGAATATATGGCAGTTACAGAAGCTGTTAAGGAGGCTATTTGGCTTAATGGATTGTTGAAAGACTTAGGAGTTGTTCAAAGTCACATAAGTTTATATTGTGACAGTCAGAGCGCTATTCATTTAGCGAAAAATCAAGTCTATCATTCAAGAACCAAGCATATCGACGTAAGATATCACTTTGTGCGGGAAGTCTTTGAAAAAGGAAAAATTCTACTTCAGAAGATTCCGACAGCAGATAATCCCGCAGATATGATGACCAAGGTAGTAACAACAATCAAGTTTAATCATTGTTTGAACTTGATTAACATCCTGAGAATTTGAGCACCTTCAGGTGTATGGCGCTCGAGAGTGCATTTGTAGGCACTACAAAAGATAGCTTTATCGAATTTGGGGAGTTGAAGGAAGTGTGTGAAGATGTGATTATCCTAATCAAATCTTCAAGGTGGAGATTGTTAACATTAATGGGAGACAACATTAATGGCAAACAATACAAAGTGGTGCAAGTTTAGCACCCTAAAGTTGACTTTGAAAAAGTGGCATGGGATAATTTTTTTTTGGTCCTTGAGATAATGGGCTATTTATTGTTTGGTCCTTAAACCTCAACTATAAATAGGCCTTCTCATTTCTCATTTCAATTCATCCCAACCAATCTTTGTCTCTTAGTTTTCTCTCTTCTCCCATTTGAGAATTCTTAAGGAATTCTATTTGTTTGTAATACTTTGGAGATAGTAAAGTTATCATCTGGTGTTAGTGCCCGAGGACGTAGGTATAATTTACCGAACCTCGTTAAAACTCTTGTGTTCTTTCTTGTCCTATTTTTCTTTCAATATTTGAGGGTATAATAGTAGTATTTAATTGTGCTATTAAATTCCTATAGAAGGGATATTCTGTCTAAGGAAAGACTTGGTATTTAAGAGATCCATGTGATCCACCTCTCTTCCCTGGGAATTGAACTTTGTGTGATTTTTTAGTACAATAATTTACACGCTTCCGACCCTATTGGAACAACAGAGTTGCTTACCAATGCTAGGCTGAATGCTTGTTATGGTCTACGAAGAGAACAAGTAATGAATGGCCTTAAAGATGTGTATGAAAATGTTGGCAAGCCAATTGATATTGGGAAATGGACATATTTAGTGGCATTGAATGCGGCCATCAGCATGATTTTGGGAGGTGAACTCCCAGGTGAGAAAGGGGCCACCATTGAAGGTAACTTGAAAGAGAATTCGTCTGAATCAATGGTGTTACTGGGAAAACCGAACGTCTCTGATTTTTTTCCGGTGATTGCACGGTTTGACATACAAGGTATTGAGAGGGGAATGAGGAAAATAAACCAACAGTTCAATCGACTTATTGAATCTGTAATTGAAGTGGCCATTGATAAGGAAAAAGATAAGAAGAGTAGTGAACAAAAATTAGGCTTCTTAGAGCTGCTATTGCATTTGGAGCGCAATAACAACGAAGATAATGCATCACCTCTTACAATGGATGAAGTCAAGGGTCTGCTCGTGGTAAGTTGTGAATTTGGTTTTCATTTTTTTAATTTATTAGTTTTTAATTTGTTTAATTTTTTGAATTTTAAATTTTTTTAATATTACACTAAAAATAACTAATAGCATAATTTTACCTTTGTATAAAATTAAATATTAACAATTTTCATGTTAAAACAAACTAATTTAACAATTTTTAATATCTATAAGCATGAGTTTTAATGATTTAGATACCCTTTATTGTTAAATATATTATTAAATTGACATTAAAATAACAATTTATTGATATTATTATGTGATAATAATAAAAATTAATATGATAGTATATTAATGTGAAATTAATTAATTTGATCATATCTTTTAAAAGTTCTAGTTAAAAAATAATATAATATATTATTAATTAATAAAATTATAAATCTATAATATCATTGAATATAATTGGATAAATAAATACAATATATATAAATATGATTTTATTTTAAATATGTTAATAATTAATAATTTTAAAATCATTTTTATATAATTAATGAAAATTAAATGTGCGAGACTAACATTATATATATAAAAATAATATCAATATATTGATAATATAATCTACAATGTATGAATTTATTTATTTATCCTTAATTTATATGTAAAAACTCAAAAGAAAATAAATATATTTTATAATTAAATTAAATTAAATATTATTTTTTATAAATATTAATTGCATCTAATTAAATTTATTCAGTTCACCACAAATTTCAACTCAACAAATATTTTGACTCATATCTATTTGAGAAATTAAGATGAAGAACGTCAATTAATTAAAATTTAGTATTTTGTATTATCTATGTTTCTTATTATTTTTTAAAATTTATAAAATTTATAAAATAATTATAATTACTTATACCAATTAAAATTAATATTTAGCAATATAAATATATGCATATGTTTCCATTTAAAATAATATTTACAGAGTAAAATGAAAAAAAATAAAATTTTAGTGTTATGTACTTAACATATGAATTAGTATATATAAAATAAATAAATTATAAAAAAATATTAATATAATTATGTAAATTTTAATAAATTGATATTAATATTCAAACTATAATAAAATTTTGTATTGTTTTAACATTAAATAATATTAGTATAAGTTAATTAAATATTTTTTAAAAATATTTTGTAATTATATTATTATTTTTTAATTCATTAATGATTTTAAATAAAAATTAATGTTTTAAAAATATTAAAAAATTAATATACCCAACCGACCTATGCATCTTATGAAAATAAAAACTAATTATTATATATATATATATATAATATACCCTTTATCTTTGCTTTCTAGTTTGGGTAATTAATGCTATTAATTTTGAACTTTTAGGATATATTGGTGGGTGGTACAGATACTACTACAACTATGGTAGAGTGGACAATGGCAGAGCTAATGCAACATCCAGAAATAATGGAGAAAGTGAAGAAAGAATTAAGTGATGTTGTTGGGTAAACAACACCGTTGAAGAGTTTCACTTGTCTAATTTAAGTTATCTAAACGCTGTGATAAAGGAAACCTTCCGACTACATCCAGCACTACCGCTCCTTGTTCCTCGATGTCCGGCCCGATCGGTCCATCTCAATGGCTATACCATACCAAAGGGCAGCAGGTTGTTCATAAATATGTGGAGCATTCATAGGAATCCTCGTATTTGGGAGAATCCTTTAGAATTTTGACCGGAAAGATTCTTAAATGATCTTGACAATTCAAATTATTATGGAAATGATTTTCGGTTCATGCCATTCGGGTCCGGAAGGAGAAAGTGCCCAGGAATACCCTTAGCGGAGAAGCTATTGTTTTTCATATTGGCTTCATTGTTGCATTCTTTTGAGTGGAGATTGCCATAGGAACAGTGCTCGACATGTCCGGCAAATTTGGAATTGTTATGAAGAAAAAGAAATCCGTACTTCTTATTCCTACACCAAGATTAACTAATCTCGAAATTAATTGTTAAAAACGTAAAAAAGACGATGATTAAATCTATTAGCAGCACTTCAATAATTAAGTTTAGAATTTGTTAATATGTCTCCTTGTTTTAGATTTAATGCGTTTTAAACTATAATTGTTGTATCTCTTTCCATCATTTACGTGGTTCATATTATTGCTACTCTCGATTTGAAGTATTGTCTTTTTATGTTGTAGGTATTCAATATATTTTGTTAATAAAACACATATATTACATTGAATTTAATTCGAAAAAAATTAAAAAATCAATTTGAATAAAGATGATCTAGAGATTTTTTAAATAGAAATTATAATTATAATTATCTAAATCAAATAAAAAATTAAATATAATTACATAAAATCAAATTAAATTTTATTTTTATTAATTTATAATGAAAAAATAAATCAATTGAAAATTAATATTTGTCGGGACTTACAATCTCCACTTGAACTTGATTTGAAATCAATTTTAAATAATTTTTAATTTAATTTTGGCATGAAATGGAGTAGATATTTGGATATCTACTTGTGTTTTTTTTTTGAAAAATAATAATAAAATAAAAGTTTTATTTTAAATAAAATAAAATTATGTTTTTAGAAAATAAAAAAAAATCAGTTTTAAATAAAAAATCATGTCGGGGATTGGGTGAAAGATCATTTAAATTCAAAGCCCAAAATGTTTTGTTTTCCAAGCACAATTTTTAATGTTAAACCAAATTGGTTTTAGTCTAGTCAGAGGCCGAATTAGGAACAATATCAATATCAATCCCTTTTATTTCCCGTTTGCTTCAGATTTTGAAATCTTGAGTGGTAAATTTGCCAATTAGGCCTCTTTGCCTTTTACATTTTGTGTTTTTCAAAATTAAGCTTCTTTTTAGTAAAAGATCACACTACATTTTTATTTTTATTTTTCTGAAATTAGATTTTTTTAAAGTTTTTTAATTTTAATTAGTTTTTTTTCTTTCCTTTCTTTATTTTATGATTTGAATTTTAAAATTTCAATTTTACTCCTGCTAATGAGAATAATTTTTTTTTTGCAATTAAATAAATTTAGTCTTTTCTTTATTATGCTTGTTAAAATTTATTTCCATATTGTTTGCAAATTTTCTTCTTTTTCTTAATGCATTTTGGTTGAATAAAAAAAGTATAATTTTTTTAATGAAAAAGAGTGAAAAATAATAAGTAAATAACGAGCTAGTTATAAAGTTATATTTATCAAAGCGTTTAATTATATTCCATATTTAATTTTTAAAAATATTTCAAGTAAATTTTATAATTTAAATTTAATATTTAATTTTTCAACACCTGACTTAAAAATTCTAAATAAAAGTTACTGATTATTTTTATTTATTTGAAAAATAATTTTTTTTAAAAAATATTTATAAAAAAATTATAAAAAAAATCATCAAACAAAATTGACCATATTTCTGAATTATTATCAATGTGTCGAAAGACATTTACCATAAATGTAACCAATATCTTTAAAGGATAACGTATGTGTGGCTGTCTCCACATTTGTATTTTGTCCACACACCAGACGTGACTCACCCCACCCCTCTATTAACTCCACATAATTTTCTTTTCTTTTACATAAATTATGAAACTAAAAACAGCACATTTAAAGAAAAAATTATGTGATTAATTAAATTGATATTAATTTTAAAAAATTTGAATCAATTGTGTTAAAAAAGACCTTTCTCAAAGTTTACGTCATTTGTATTTTGTCCACACACCACACATAACTTATTCCCTCTATTAACTTCAAATAAATTAAATATTAAAAAATTACATAATTAAGCTGTTTAATTTGTGAAATTAATCTCTTTTAAAAAAAATTGTCAAACTGATAAATATTGGTTACAATTGTAAAGCTAATAACACCTTATAAAAAATACGAGTTTAAATTTTGGTGATAATATTTTTAATAGGAGTAGTTACGAATCTGAACATGAACAATAAACTAGACATAAAAATACCGAAAAAAATGTCAATATTAGCCGTCAACTTTTCATATTGTTGCTAAGCAATCCTATGGGTTAAATATCTTCTACGATGTCTTTTATTTTATTACTTGTTTATCATGGCATATGCTTAAAAAATATCGATTTTTCAATAGTTGTGTAGGAATGACATCTTTTGATGCTAGCTAGAAAGATCACTCATTGCTGAAATTGTTCTTAGATTTATGTATTGACCAAATAAGCACAGTAGGGTGATCTGGTTATGGCTAAAATTCAGTAAAAAACACAGTTGATTGACTGCATATTAAGAGATTTCAAAATTTTAAAAGAAAGTTAAATTAAAAAATAGATAGATTATTGTCATGCTAACAGTACTTTAGACAACAGAAAGTTTCGATTCACTGGATTACAATTTGTGGAAGAGATGACATCATTATTTGATGAGAAATTGTGCTATAAAAAGAAGATTTAATCATTTTACTTTCATGGAATGTTGAACGCAATGCTTCTTTTTTCGAAAGAAATGGTTGTGCCTACACAAGCAGTTGAAGTAACACATGAGCCATATCATCAATAATTGAGAGATGTATTTAATGTAATAAATTACTTATTATATGATTATATCTTATTTATTTATTATTATAATAATAATATTTTTTTCTTATTAATTGCAAATTGGGTGCTAATGGTGCACTTGATGGGGCTTATTCATGCAATAATACCAATTAATGTGCTGGTCATATGTGATTTTAATATGAAATTTGCATTTGTGTGGGCTAAATGGGAAGGTGTAACACATGGTTCAAAAGTACTAGTAGAAACCATGAAAATTCAAAAAAATAGTTTTCCATATCATCCACAAAGTTAGTATATTTTTTTTGTAAGTGTTTAATATAAATTTTACAAATAAATATTATTTCTATGTATATATTCATTGTTAGAGTATAGAGATTGTTAGTCTGTTATTATTCTGTTACGTAGTCTGGTATGAAATTGGTTAAGAGCAGTTACTCATATACAAGTATATAAACTATAGTATTGTATTGATTCAAGCAGATAAGAATACTAAGCAATATTTTCTGTATTTTCTAATCTTTCAATATTGTTCTCTGTTTTACATAATAATCTAGTTACTAACGTGGTATCAGTCGCCTAATTTCCTGGTATTTGCTTCCGCTACCGATCCATGGCTAATTCAACAGATTCTACTTCTGCTGGTCATACTAGTCCGTTTTCCAGCTCACGTTTGGTTCAGTCATTTGCGCGTCATGACACCGTGAAATTGGATGAAGAGAATTTCGTGCAATGGCAGCAACATGTTAGTTTAATCACAGAAGGATATGAGTTGCAAGGATATTTAGAGGGCACGTTACTTGCTCCGCTTAGATTTGTGGCATCTCCAGAAGGTGTTTTAACTCCGAATCCTGATGCGTCCTTGTTTGTTCAACAAGATAAGTTGCTCGCCTCTTAGCTTCTATCTACGATTAGTACTTCCTTATTGTGTTGTTTATAATTTCTTTAAAAAAAACTGTCAAGACTCAATTATTTAATTCATGATATCCAATATCTCTTCCCCTACTTGTTTGAGTGGCCATATTCCCATTTCAAAGAAAAAAAAAATCCCATTTCTGGTTTTCATTTTAATTGAGTGGATGAACTTAGTTTTAGCTTGAATTGTTTTGACTTTACGCATTTCTTGTCGGATCGAGAGCAAACGATAAGAGGAAACGTCCAAGTGAATCTTCACCATAGCGACTTCTCCTAGAAGAATCCAAAATTGATAAGATATCAGTTCAGTCGACTGCATTTACCAAGTATTTTGTTTTTGTTTCTGGATTTGAGTTACCTGTTTGAAGCGTTATCGACTTTTGATTATAGGTTCAATGTATTATTTAATACTCGAATTTAATATATTTTTTAATGTAGCGTATGTATTATTTTTTGTTCAATCTAGTATTTATATTTGATAAAAGTTATATATTTCGATACCTAAAGGTAATAGTGTTAACTTTTTAAAGTTTAATTCGAGTTTTAGAGTTTTACGAAAATTCATTAAAGCTATATATTAACAATTAACTTTCATCAAATTAATCCTAAAACTCAAACTAAATACTAAAATATTAGCACTGTTACCTTTAGGTATTAAAATGTATAGCCACAATTATCACATTAGACAGAAAACATATGTACTACATTTAAAAAGTATCAAATTTAAGTACCAAATTATGTATTAAGCCTAATATTTATATATCGAGATTATATATGGTTTGTATAATGTGTAATTGTATTTATATGTATGATATGAATGCAGTATATTCATAAATTTTGAGTTCGAATCTGATCAAGTGTGTTTTTCTAAATTTTATATGATTTAAAATGATAAAAAAATCCTCTCATAATAATATTTATTAATTTATAAAAGAAGAAGTTTTTAGTAATTACTCAACTAAGTTGAGACTTCCTTGATATGTGATAGCTACATAGTCTGCTTTTTGAATATAGTATAGATTAAAAAAATTTATATTTCATACATCATAATATTAATGAATTTAAATATAATTTAAATTAATTTAATTTTTACATTTCAATATAATGTCACAATAAAATTAAATACTTAAAATAAAAAAATACAAATTCTTACAATATTTTTTCAAAAAATAATTTTTAGCCTTTAGATTTCTCCATGCAGTTAATCATATGAACAAAAAAGATAACTAGATGTGTGATGACTAACAATTTCTTTTTATTCTATAATTAAAGGGTTAGTGTTCACACACAAAAGTAGGAGTATACCTATACTATATATGTACGCACTACATTCAAAGAAACTATCCAAATAAAATCCCTTAATTATCATAACAATTATGAGAATTATACCTCTACTAAATATGTGAGTAAATATGTCATATCATATTTATCAAATATAATTTATTTTTGTAATGATAAAAAGTGAGAACCAAAACAATAATATTGAAATACAATAACTAAAATTAATCAAAATTAAAAATATTTTAAAATTTTAGTTATCATATTAAAATTTTTTCTCAAAGTTGAAGTAGGAAATATTCTTTTTATCCAAACCAGTTGCACTATAAATCATGGTCCCTTTTCAGCAATAATAAACACAGCACTTCGTGATAAACTCAGTGGGTTCACATTAAAATTTCTTGGTTTTCCTCCCAAAGCAACAAGATGTTGCAAATAGCTTGCAGCTCGTTTTCATGGCTGTTGAATGTTGGCAACCAGAAAGATGGACTGTTCCCAGCATCTTTCTCATTTCTGGTTGCCATATTGGGAATTTCACTCTTGTACTCATTTTGGAAGGCAAGGAAACCGATGGCTCCATTACCACCTGGTCCCCGTGGGTTGCCAATCCTGGGGTATCTTCCATTTCTTGGATTCGATAATCTCCATCTGGTCTTTACGGAGTTGGGTGGAGTTTATGGTCCCATTTACAAGCTTTGGCTTGGGAACAAGCTAACCGTTGTAATTAGCTCTCCATCGCTTGTAAAAGAAGTGGTTCGTGACCATGATATAGCATTTTCAGAGCGAGAACCTCCCATTGCTGCACAGATTATTACCTTTGGCTCCAATGATATTGCGTTCGACTCTTACAGTAGTCCCAGCTGGAAAAACAAGCGCAAAGTTCTCGCGACCGATATGCTAAGCAACGCTAACCTTAATGCCTGTTATGATCTACGACGAGAGCAAGTGATGAAAATGGTGGAGGATGTGTATGAAAACGTTGGCAAGCCAATTGATATAGGCGAATTGGCATACTGTGCGTTAATCAATTTGATCGGAAAGATGGTGTGGGGAGGCGCACTCCGAGGAGAGAAAGGGACTGCGGTTGAGGGTCGCTTCAAAGAGATTTCTTCGCAGATGATGGTGTTACTGGGAAAACCAAACATTTCTGATATTTTCCCCGCGATTGCATGGTTCGACATCCAAGGTATCAAGAGGGGAATGAAGAAAATCCGTCAATCGTTCAATGAACTTTTAGAGTCTGTGATTGAACTCAGAATGAACACGGTGACTGAGAAAGAAACGAGTGAACAAAAATTCGACTTCTTACAATTGCTCTTGGATTTACACAAGAACTAAGATACCAATTGTTGGATCTAAGTGCAACAGCAGCAAGCTTCAACAGAATGCTTGTCGAGCAAGTCTCGTGACTTGCAGGAGAAACAAAGCAGAAAACTCAAATAGATTTTGAAGCAAAGCTAAAAACGGAGAGCATATGGATGAAAACTTGTTGAATTCATTCAAAAAACTGAATATGGCACAAAGCCAATACATAAACAAGCTTACAACTTGACAAAACAGTAGGTTAACCTAAACTTCACCTACTACCACTAATACACATAGTAACTTGTGCTAATTAGCTTGAACAAATAAACAAAGCTGATTTATCAGCTCAATCAACATCAAAATTACATCAAACATAAACCTAACATAGTTATAAAGCAACTAAGTTACATTACTCTAACTTAAAATTACAAAATGAAACATAAACAGCTTGCTGACTAGATGAACCAGTAGCTTCTGCATGTAGTGCCTTCGATAGTCTTGGTTGCTGCATGCTGACCATGGCTTCAACACTCCTCCTTGGTTAGCATGTTGCAAACTCCCATCTTAGTTCTTAGGTGTTGAAACTTGGAAACACTGAGTGCCTTTGTCAAAATGTCAGCAGTTTGCTCTTCAGAACTACAATGAACTAATTTGATAACATGAGCTTGCTCCATTTCTCGAACTGCATGAAGTTTGATGTTGAAATGCTTGGTCCTTCCATGAAAGACAGGGTTCTTTGCAATTGCAACAGCAGATAGGTTGTCACACATTATCTCTGTTGCTTCATTCTGCTCATGATTAAGATCAGCTAAGATTTTTCTAAGCCATATGGCTTGATTAACTGCTGCAGCAGTAGCTATATATTCAGCCTCTGCAGTAGATTGTGCTACTACTGCCTGTTTCTTTGAACTCCAGCAAATCATACCAGAGCCTAGGTTGAATGCATAACCTGTTGTGCTCTTCATATCATCCAAAGAACCTGCCCAATCACTATCACAATAGCCAACTAACTTTAAGTTCTCAGCCTTGGTAAATTGCATTCCATAGGACAAAGTTCCCTTGATGTATCTTAGAACTCTTTTTGCAGCTCTAAAGTGACTTTCATTTGAGCAATGCATGAACCTTGAGAGTAGACTCACAGCATACATTATATCAGGTCTGGTAGCAGTCAAATACAACAAACATCCAACTAGACTTCGATAGGTTGTTTCACAGACCTTTTCATGCTTATCTTGGCTCGAGAGTTTTTCTCCAACAGCAATTGGTGTGCTGGTTGCTTTGCAATTCTCCATTGAGAATTTGTTGAGAACCTTCATAGCAAAGGTCTTTTGACTAAGCCAAATTCCATTTTCAGCTTGAGTTACTTCCATGCCTAAGAAGTAAGACATCAATCCCAAGTCAGACATCTCAAAGTGCTGTTGCATTTTAGCTTTAAAGCTGCTTAGCATCTCTCGATCTCCTCCTGTCACCAGTAAGTCATCGACATATATTGACACAATGAGCTGAATTTCAGTACTAGTCAATTTAACATAGAGAGTTGGCTCACTTAGACTTCTCTCGAATCCCAAACTGGTCAGGTATCCATCAATTCTGCTATACCAGGCCCTTGGAGCCTGTTTCAAGCCATACAAGGCTTTGTTGAGTTTGTACGCCATTTCTTCCTTGCCAGACACCTTGAAACCTTGAGGTTGCTCCACATAAATCTCCTCTTCAAGGAATCCATTCAGAAATGCTGATTTTACATCAGGTTGGTGTATCAGCCACTGTTTTTGTGCTGCTAAGGCAACTAGCAGTCTAATGGTGTCTAGCCTGGCCACTGGTGCAAAGGTTTCCAGGTAGTCTGATCCATACCTTTGACTGAAGCCTTTCACAACCAATCTAGCCTTTAACTTGTTTAGGCTACCATCAGCATTGTTCTTGACTCGATAAACCCATTTAACACCAATAATATTCCTCTTTGTTGGTCTATCAACCAGACTCCAGGTCTGATTCTTTTCAATCATCCTGATTTCTTCAATCATTGCTTGCTTCCAGTCCTGCTGGCTTTCTGCTTCTTCAAAGCAACTTGGTTCAACAGTAGCCACTTGTGCTCTTTCATAAACATCAGCCAGTGATCGAGTGCCTCTGATTGGAACATCATCTACATCCATTTCAGGTGAGTTTTCATCATTTTCAACTTGGTCCACGCCAGATATTCAGCCACTGCCTCTGGTTCAGCCTTCTCCCAATTCCAGTGTCCTTTTTCATTGAAAACAACATCCCTGCTAACCAATATCTTGTTTGTAGCAGGCTCTAGGATTCTGTAGCCCTTTTTAACCAAGCTATAGCCGATCAGGATCCCTGCTTGAGCTCTTTTATCTAGCTTGCTTCTCTTCTCAGCTGGAACTTGAGTGTAGCACAGACAACCAAAGGTTCTGAGATGAGCCAGTGATGGCTTAAACCCAAACCAGGCTTCAAATGGAGTCTTCTCAGCCAGAGCCTTGGCTGGGAGCCTGTTTTGGAGATAAACTGCTGTGTTAACAGCTTCAGCCCACAGAGTTTTGGGCAAATTCTTCTCAAACAGAAGACATCTTGCCATGTTCATCAAGCTTCTGTTTTTCCTTTCACTGACCCCATTCTGTTGGGGTGTATACACATTAGTCAACTGGTGTTTGATACCTGCTTCTTCACAGTAGGCTTGGAACTGAGCTGAGGTGTACTCAGTTCCATTATCTGACCTCATTGCTCTAAGTTTGCAACCAGACTCAGTTTCAACAGCAGCTTTATACTTTAGGAACACAAATGGAACTTCTGATTTCTGTTTTAGAAAATAAATCCAGCAGTATCTTGTAAAGTCATCAATAAATAGAATAAAGTACCTGCTTCCTTTGAGAGACTCAGTCTTCATTGGTCCACACACATCTGTATGCACAAGCTGGAGCTTCTCTGATGCTCTCCATGTTGTGCTTGTTGGAAATGGCAATCTTGCCAATTTTCCTTGCTGACATATCTCACAAAGCTCATCATTCTTCACTGAATCGATGAAATTTTCTGCCAGACCTTCATTGACCATGC
Organism: Gossypium hirsutum; assembly: GCF_007990345.1. NCBI lineage: Eukaryota > Viridiplantae > Streptophyta > Magnoliopsida > Malvales > Malvaceae > Gossypium > Gossypium hirsutum. Next base: position 2,733,717 of record NC_053426.1, on the reverse strand, counting down.
GGGCTATGGATTTATAGTTTGTATGTCCAAGCCTCTGATGCCAGAGTCTAGAGTCATCAGTGGAGGCTATGCAGGCTGAATGTAAGTCATTTGGCCAGTCTACTTCAAAACATTTATCAGTCATGGTGACTGTTATGAGGTTTGACCCACTTGGATCAAAAATTTGACATTCTTTCTCCTTGAACACAACTGAGTAACCTTTCTCAAGTAGTTGAGTTATACTGAGAAGGTTCCTATCGATTTCAGGTACCAAAAGTACATTTGAAATGATTTTGCCACCTGTAGAGGTATGAATTAGCACATCTCCTCTTCCTTCAGCATTAATTAACTGACCATTTCCAATTTTTACTTTGGTTTTGCAGGTTCTGTCCAGGGTTTTGAAGATAGTTGCATCTGGTGACATGTGGTTTGTGCACCCACTGTCTAGAAGCCAGCCCTTTGAACCCTTCTTCTGATTTGCTGCACATGACACAGCAAAAACATGTTCTTCTTGATCACTGCTTTCTTCAGCTACTCGAGCTTCTACCTTTTGTTGCTGAAATTGATTCTGTCTTGGTTTGCTTCTATTCTTGCAAACTCTTTCAACATGGCCTTTCTTCTTGCAGTGTTGGCATACTGCATCTGGTCTAAACCAGCATCTATCTTCTGGATGACCAGCTCTTTTACAATGTCTGCAGAGTTGGTCACTGCTCCTAGTAGCATCAGGCTTAGGCCTGTTTTTCCAGAACTTTTTGCCTTTGTGAGTTTTGATGCTCGAGGCTTCTTTGGCTTGAAAAGCCCTTTCCTGGTGCTCCTCTTGTCTGCTGGCTCTTCTTTGCTCTTGTGCATACAAGGCATTGATTAGCTCAGTTAATGAGATAGTTGTCAAGTCCCTTGAGTCTTCAAGGGATGAAATTTTAGCTTCATACCTCTCTGGTAGAGTGGACATGACTTTCTCAACCATTCTAGCTTCACTGAATTGCTCTCCTAGGAGCCTTATGCTGTTTACAACAGCCATAATCCGATCTGAGTACTGTTTAACTGTTTCTTCCTCTTTCATTTTGAGATTTTCGAAATCTCTTCTCAAGTTGAGCAGCTATTGTTGCCTTGTTTTCTCAGTCCCCTGAAATTCTTCTTTCAGCTTGTCCCAAGCCTCCTTTGGTGTTTCACAGGCCATGATCCTCATAAAGATCACATCTGTCACACAATTCTGTATGCATGACATGGCCTTGTGCCTTTTTGTTCTTTCATCAGTGTGTTGCCTTATTTGAGCAACTGTTGGATTAGCTCGAAGTGGTGCTGGCTCAGCATCTGTGTTGACAACTTCCCATAGGTCGAATGCCTGCAGGTAAGTCCTCATCTTAACTGCCCAAATGTTGAAGCCCTCTCCATTGAAGACAGGTGGTGAAGCTGGCGAAAAACCTGATGATGCCATCGTTTTGATACTGAACTACAACAGGTCCTCTAAGAATATGGCTCTAGATACCAATTGTTGGATCTAAGTGCAACAGCAGCAAGCTTCAACAGAATGCTTGTCGAGCAAGTCTCGTGACTTGCAGGAGAAACAAAGCAGAAAACTCAAATAGATTTTGGAGCAAAGCTAAAAACGGAGAGCATATGGATGAAAACTTGTTGAATTCATTCAAAAAACTGAATATGGCACAAAGCCAATACATAAACAAGCTTACAACTTGACAAAACAGTAGGTTAACCTAAACTTCACCTACTACCACTAATACACATAGTAACTTGTGCTAATTAGCTTGAACAAATAAACAAAGCTGATTTATCAGCTCAATAAACATCAAAATTACATCAAACATAAACCTAACATAGTTATAAAGCAACTAAGTTACATTACTCTAACTTAAAATTACAAAATGAAACATAAACAGCTTGCTGACTAGATGAACCAGTAGCTTCTGCATGTAGTGCCTTCGATAGTCTTGGTTGCTGCATGCTGACCATGGCTTCAACAATAGCCCTTCATCACTTACGATGAATCAAGTAAAGGGCCTTCTCATGGTAAGATTTTATGATTTTTAGCTATCATACATTATTTTTCCTTCTTTAATTTGTTTTGAGTAATTGTTGGTTTGTAATAGGACATTGTGGTAGGTGCAACAGATACTACTTCAACTACGACAGAGTGGGCAATGGCAGAGGTAATGCAATATCTAGAAATAATGGAGAAAGTGAAGAAAGAACTAACTAATGTTGTTGGGATAAATGACATCATTGAAGAGTTTCACTTGCCTAATTTAAGTTACCTAAATGCAGTGATAAAGGAGACCTTCAGATTGCATCCACCCGTGCCCCTTCTTGTTCCTCGTTGTTCTGCTCAATCACTCACTATGGGTGGCTATACCATACCAAAGGGTAGCAAGGTGTTTTTAAACATGTGGTCCATTCACATGGACCCCAATATTTGGGACAATCCTTCAGAATTTCGACCCGAAAGGTTCTTGGATGAGCCTGGAAAGTTTGATTTTCTCGGAAATGATTTCCGATATATGCCATTTGGGTCAGGAAGGAGACGGTGTCCAGGCATAACCCTAGGGGAGAAGATGTTATCTTTCATATTGGCCTCATTGCTGCATTATTTTGAATGGAAATTGCCCCAAGGCGAACAACTTGACCTTTCCAGTAAATTTGGAATTGTTATGAAGAAAAAGAACCCTTTACGTCTTATTCCCATACCAAGATTGTCTGGTCATGTGCTTTACAAAAAGTAATGGCTATAAACTATTATTATATGTATCTCCTTTTGCAAATTACTGTCGTCTATTAATCCTGACATGTCATCTAGGACTGGGATATCAACTCTAATGCCCCATTTTATTGATATCTTTTATATGATTGAATAAAAAAAAGTTATTAGTTTGATGATTAAGAGTTAATGAATTTGTCCTTGAAATACAAGTTTAATTCCCTTCTCTTGTATCATTTTTATTATTTGTCGTTTTGCCCAAAATCCTAGTAGTATTGTCCTATGCTGTAACCCTAGATATAAATGTTATTTAATTTTCTGTTCAACCTCTTTGGATTATTTATTCTTTTCTCTTTGCCATCCCACCCTTCTCTCTTCCTCTCATTCTTCAATTTTTCTTCTTTATCCTTGCCTTGCCGACCCTAAAACCCTAATTTTTCCATCTTTGTGCCGCCTTTTTCTTCCCTTCCTCCTCTACTTGTGTCGTTTTCTGTTGATTCGTTATCTCGTATCCAAAAATCGGGAAGTGTAAGATATCTTAGATCAGATCTCATTCTTTTTTTTCCTTTCTTTTCTTATGATGGACGAATACTACAAGGTCTATGGTCGAATTTCTCGTGTGCTAATTTCGTGAATTTTCTTTATCAAAGGTCCAGACCTAAGTTCCTCATATCTCCAGTGAAGTTTGAGGCCGTTTCCATCTTTTGTTTGATCGGTAGAAGTGTAAGTGACATTGGAAACTCAAATATGAAATTTGGTTTGTTTCCTTGATTTGGCCTAATCTTATAAGGGTGTTTAATGATTGATTTTGATGTGTAATTTCTTTGTGTTAGGTATAGATCTGAATGAGATTTAGTCAGATATGAGACATATGAGTTGCAAATTAGTGTTAGTGTTTCGGATTGTGTTTTCAGGTGTGGGTCTTAACTTTGGGTGTATTGGTGATTATTGAAAGTTTATGTTATGCATGTTGGTCGACTGTGTATGTTGTTATTGTGCATGGTCAAATGGCCTTGTGTCAGATAAAAGAATTGTTGAACATGCAAATGTTAAGAAGTGATTGCTGATTGTTTAAGGGCCTTTAATTATGGTTAATTGGGTGTGAGAGTGTCGTATGTATTATCTGATTGTATGTCTATTGGGATGTATGATGTGTTTCTATTTATTGTTTGCATATAAAAGCATGCCAGTGATTCTTACTGTATGTACCAATTGCATGTAAAGCGTGCCATTGATATTGATAAACTAAAAACATTTTAAGCATGCCATTGTTATTGATATTGTTAATGACTAGCATGATATGCTACATTATTAGTATGACAAATTGCATTGCATAAGGATTGGGGATTGATTGGTGACAAAGGAGTTCCATGGAGTACTAGCAGTTTATCCACATTATTACACTGGCAATTAATCTGCAACCTTTGGAGTATTGTTTGGAGTACTAGCTATTTACCCACAACTTATTAGCAGCTTGTTTGCAAATTATTGGCAGTTTAATTGCATATTGTTACTGGTGGTTCATCCACATTGAGCTACGGCTTCTATTGTTTAACTATGTATGGTGAATCTTTTGACATATGTTTGTCAAATCTTACCAAAATTTTAGAAAGGTGCCTAGAATCTAATTTATGAGAAAATGTCATTTTATGGTTGACAAATGATTAGTTCTAGGCCGTATAATTTCTATTGAAGGAATTTCGGTTGATGAGACAAAAATTGATGTTATTAACTCACTTTTATACCCCACAACTATGAGGGAGATTCGTTCTTTTCTTGGCCATGCAGGTTTTTATAAGCAGTTCATTAAATAATTTTCAAAGATTGCATAACTACTCTATAACCTCTTACAGAAAGACAGAATTTAAGTTTGATGAATTATACAGCCACCAAATTAAAACTATCCATTTGAAATTATGTGTGACGCAAGTGACCACAGTATAGGAGCGGTCATTGGGCAAAGAATCCAGAAGGAACCACACATTATCTCTTATGTATCTAAGACTTTAAATACCGCCCAAAGTAACTATTCGACCCTGAAAAAGAATTTTTAGCTATAGTTTTTGCTTTGGAAAAGTTTCGATCATATTTATTAGGAACTAGAATATTTAATTGGAAAAAAAGCGAACCCAAGACTTATTAGATCGATTTTGCTTTTGCAAGAATTCGATCTCGAGATTAATGATAAGAAAGGACGTGAGAATTTGGTAGCAAATCATTTGAGTAGAATACCCCTATCAAAAGATATCACTCCTCTTAAAGACAATTTTCCATATGAAACTTTACTTTTTGCATAGACAATTTTTCCTTGGTACGCATACATGGTAAACTACCTTGCTACATGTATCATTTTTTTAAATTTATCATGAACTGAAAAGGATAAAGATTAAATGATAATCACGATATTATATTTGGGACGACCCTTACCTTTGGAAATACTGTTCTGATCAGGTAATTCGACGATGCGTTGTAGAAACTAAGGTAAAACTAATTTTAGCTTTTTTTTTTCATTCTTACGCATGTAGTGGACATTTTGGCCTTAAATGATTTGCACATAAGGTACTTGAATGTGGATTATTTTGGCCACATATTTTTCGTAATTAGTATTTATTTTTTAAAACTTGCAAAAGATGTTAAAAGGTAGGAAATTTGAGTCGAAATAATGAAATGCCTCTAACACCTATACATATATGTGAAATTTTTATGTATCGACATCGGTTTTATGGGACTTTTTGTCTCATTATTTGATAACATTTATATTTTGCTTGTTGTTGACTACCTGTCTGAATGGGTAGAAGCTAGAGCCACCTATCGTGATGATGTTAAAACTGTAGTAGGATTTCTAAAAAAATCCATTTTTTCCAGATTTGGCACACAATTGCAATAAGGTAATCATTGCACTTTTGAAAAAATATGGGGTAGTACAACAAGATGCTATGACTTATCACCCTCAATCAAATAGTCAAACAGAAATATCAAATCGAGAAATCAAATTGATTTTGGAAAAGATTATTAAGGTAGATAGGAAAGATTAAAGTTTACGACTAAATGATGCACTATGGGTGTACCGCACAACTTATAAGAGGCCCATAGGAATGTCTCATTACTGATTTATATTTGGTAAACCATGTCATTTTCCTGTAGAATTAGAACATGAGGTGTTTTGGGCTATTAAGTAATACAACATGGAGCTGGATGTTGCAGGTAAGTATAAAAAAATACATATTCAGGAACTTGAGGAAATTCAACGAGAAGCATACGAAAATGCCCAAATTTATAAAGATAAATTCAAGGCATTCCATGATAAAAAAATAACTCGTAAATAATTTTTGATTGGGCATAAAGTACTACTTTATGACTTTACACTAAGAATTTTTACAGGTAAGCTCCGAACTAAGTAGTTAGGGCCTTTTATTACGCATAGTGGAGTTGAAATCAAAAGTGAAGAATCTAGGAAAATCTTCAAAGTCAATGGACAACGTTTGAGGCCTTTCTATGAAAATTTTCAAGTACACATGAGGAGTTAATACTTGAAAAGCTGATTGAATAAACTTTCAAGTCGTCGAGCTAACGACGTTAAACAAAAGCGCTTTTTGGGAGGCAACCCAAATTTATTTTAATTTATTTAATTTTGAATTTCAATTTAGTTCAAGTTGAAAATAAAATAAATAATAACAAGATTATTATTTAATCCGTTTTAATGTGTTATTTTCCAGGAACATTAGTGGAGACTGTCATTTTTTTGAAGAACAGATTCCGATTGTGCATGAGCATGCCACGCTCAATGTTACCATTTTTCTTCATATAACCACACCTAACCTAAGTCCACATAACCCAAAACCAACACAAACCCAAATGAAAAAAGAATCCATACACAAAACCTAAAACCAACCCAAATAAAAGAAAGGCGAAACGGCCGAATGTGACCCAAGAAAAAAATAAGAAAAAGAAACCCAAACTAATAAAAAAAAAGAACCCCACCCCCACAAAAACCCCACCCCAACCTTTCCCTTTTTTTTTTTCTTTTTCCCCAACTTTCTTTACCTTTTTCCACTGCCATCGCCGAATGTCGTCGCCAAACGCCACCATTCACCTCTCCCTTTACCTCTTCTTTATTTCACCGCCGAACCTCCTCACCTCCACCATTGTCGCTAACACTACCACCTACCGTTCCCAAAACCACCATTGACTGTAACACCCCCTACCCGTATCCATTACCGGAATAGGGTATGAGGCATTACTGGAGTTTACTGAACATTTTCAGATAATTCTGAGTCATTTATTATTCATATTTTGAAAATAATTATAACGTCTCTCTATTGGGCCTTCGAAGCACCAAACATACATTAGAAACTAACCGGAAATAAATCGGGATCATAAAAAAAAATTTCGCAAAATCTTAAATTTTATTTTCATCTAAGTACTTACCATTTCAATGCTCCTTATAATTAAACATGTTATCATTCAATCAATAGCTTGGCACTTGTCTAAGCGTCAAACAACATCATTGTTAGTGTAGCGACCTAAAAATTGGGCACGGGCGCTAGTCGAAGTAATTATTGAAAATTTGAAAACTGAATCTCGATTTTATTTGAAAAAGGAGTCGCCACCGATCTTTTTTTTTCTAGGTGTGATCGGACACCTAATAAATTCTCTTTTTAGAAGAAAATTTTATTTTTAAATTTTCTAAAAAAGAGGTAATTTTAGGTCTACGTAAGAATCCAGAGAAAATTCGAGTTCGGGAGTCGGTTACGCGCGAGGAAGGTATTAGCACCCTCGCGATGCCCAAAATTGGTATCTTGTTAAATGCGTGTTATCTTAATTTTCAAAAATACGAGTTCAATTTAATATTTAATCGTGATCCGATTGAAACACGAGAATTTCTTGTTTTGAAAACACGAGAATTTTAAGACATAATATTTTTTTTAAAACCAAAATTTATGAAACACGAGATTTTTTTTTGAAAACACGAAAATTTTCAAAACACCGAAATTTTTGAAAACAAGAGGATTTTTGAAAAACGAAAAATTTTGAAAACACGAAAATTTTTGAAACACGGAAATTTTTGAAAACGAAAATTTTTGAAACACAAAAATTTTTAAAAGACACTAAAAATTTTGGAAAATGGATTTTTTTTTGAAAACACTGGATTTTTTTACACAAATTTTTTGATTTTTTATTAAACACGTATCGTATTTAACACGAATCGGTGATATTCACTCAACATAGCAATGAAATCAACGAATTAGTGTCAAATCGATTCATTGTCTTATTTTTAAAAACACGAATATATTTTTTTTGAAACACGAGAAAAATTTTTGAAGGCACGAAAAATTTTGAAAAATAGAAATTTTTTTTTGTAAATATGAGACTTTTCTTTTTAATATTTTTTATTTTAAAAAGGGCGTATCGATTTTAACGCGAACCGGTGATATTCACCCAACGTAGCGATGAAATCAACGATTTTATGTTAAATCGATTCGTTGCCTTATTTATTAAAATTATCTAAAATAAAATAAAATTAAAATTGAATTAAAAATATAAATACCAAAATATAAAAATATAAAGATGCATAAAATGTTAATAATATTATAAGGAAACAACATAAAAATACGATGGTTAAATTTAAAATAAAATAAACGAAATTACCGAAAAACTCCCGAAACACGAGCTTCGTCGAACGGGTTACACGAATTGAAACTCTTTTTTTTTTCTTTTTTTCTTCTTTTTTTCCTTTTTTCCTTTTTTTCTCTTTTCTTTTTTTCTTCTTTCTTTTTTTCTTTTTTCTTTCTCTCTTTTTTTCCTGGCCTGCTTCAGATTGGGCTGGGACTGCTGGGATTGGGCCGCGCGGGCTGCTGATGCTGGTGGGCTGCTGTGGCCTGCTTCTTTTTTCTGGGTTGTTTTTTCTTCTTTTTTTTTGGGCCTTTTCTTTTGGGCTGCTTTTTTTGCTTTGGTTTTTTTTGGGCTGATTTGTTTTTTTTTTGTGTTGTTTTTTTAATTAATTTTTTTTGGCTATTGGGTTTGGGTTTGGGTTGCTGCTGGGTCTTCTTGGGTCACGGGTCGGGTCGGGTCGGTTTGACCCGATTGTTAAATTTTTTTTCTTTTTTTTCTTTCTTCTTCTTCTTTCTTCTTCTTCTTCTTCTTCTTCTCCTCCTACACGAACCCTAGCCGCCACCACCGCTTGGGCTGCCGCTACCTCCTCCGACGCCGGTACTCTTTCTTTTCTTCTCCTCTTTCTCTTTTCTTCTCTTTTCTTCTTTTTTCCTTCGAAAAAATCTCTCTTTTTGCAAGTTTTTTTGATTTTTTTCGTAGGTGTGGGGGTTTGATTTTGGGGTTTTAAACCCATTTTATAGTTGATATTTGCTTCCTTTTTGCAGGTGGTAGGTGAAGAAGGAGCAGCCACCCATGTTTGTGGCCTGAAAATCTGGGAAGTGGGTGCCCCAAATCACGTAACCTGTCTGAAGGACCAAATCACAAATGCAGCAAAACTTCTGGGGCTAAATGTAATTTTTAGAAAATTTAGGATTAAAATGAAATTTAATGAAAGTTTAGGGGTCTAAGTGAAATTTAAAGAAAGTTTAAGGGTCAAAATGAAATTTAGGAAAAGTTTAGGGGTCAAAATGCAATTTTTATTTTTAAATTTTTTTTTTGAAAATTTGAAAATTAAACACAAATTCTAGTCGGACAAAAATTTAGTGCTTACAACTGCCCCTCTTTGCTCATCATTGTGAAACAAGGATAGTGCAAAGAATTAAAAGCACTAAATTTTGTTCAATTGTCTAATCTTTATTCTTTACTCGGCATGTGATCCTGAGCTCAACTCATTTCTCGCAATATGAATTGACTCTTTAAAACTAGACATTAAAAATAGAAATTGAAAATAGCTCAGCACGTGAGCCAAGGCTCAACTCACTTCTCGCAATATGAGTTGATTTTTGAAAACAAAATTTGCAAAAGGCTCAACTCACCTCTCGCAATATGAGTTGATTTTTTGAAAAATAGAAAAAGGCTCAACTCACCTCTCGCAATATGAGTTGGTTTTTGAAAAATAAAAATTAAAAGGCTCAACTCACCTCTCGCAATATGAGTTGATTTTTGAAAAACAGAAATTGAAAAGTAGAAATTGAAAATACCTCAGCGTGCCCTGAGGCTCAACTCACCTCTTGCAATATGAGTTGATTTTTTTTTTGAAACACAGAAATTAAAAACAGAATTTGAAAAGACCTCAGCGTGTGGCCTGAGACTCAACTCACCTCTTGCAATATGAGTTGATTTGAAAAGTAGAATTAGTAAAGCAGAAATTGAAAATACCTCAGCGTGCCTTGAGGCTCAACTCACCTCTCGCAATATAAGTTGATTTTTGAAAAGCATAGATTGAAAAAAACATAAATTGAAAATACCTCAGCATGTGAGCCGAGGCTCAACTCACCTCTTGCAATATGAGTTGATTTTTGAAAAACAAAAATTAAAAGGCTTAACTCACCTTTCGCAATATGAGTCAATTTAAAACATAAACTAAAAATACCTCGGCGTGCCCCGAGGCTCAACTCACTTCTCGCAATATGAGTTAATTTTTTTAAAAAATTTAAAAATACCTCAACGTGTCTTGAGGCTCAACTCATTTCTCGCAATATGAGTTGATTTTGAAAAACAAAATTAAAAGGCTTAACTCACCTCTCGCAACATGAGTCAATTTAAAACATAAACTAAACATACCTCGGCGTGCCCCGAGGCTCAACTCACTTCTCGCAATATGAGTTAATTTTTTAAAAAATTTAAAAATACCTCAACGTGTCTTGAGGCTCAACTCATTTCTCGCAATATGAGTTGATTTTGAAAAACAAAAATTAAAAGGCTTAACTCACCTTTCGCAATATGAGTCAATTTAAAACATAAACTAAAAATACCTCGGCGTGCCCCGAGGCTCAACTCACTTCTCGCAATATGAGTTGATTTTTTTAAAAAATTTAAAAATACCTCAACGTGTCTTGAGGCTCAACTCATTTCTCGCAATATGAGTTGATTTTGAAAAACAAAAATTAAAAGGCTTAACTCACCTCTCGCAATATGAGTCAATTTAAAACATAAACTAAAAATACCTCGGCGTGCCCCGAGGCTCAACTCACTTCTCGCAATATGAGTTGATTTTTTTAAAAAATTTAAAAATACCTCAACGTGTCTTGAGGCTCAACTCATTTCTCGCAATATGAGTTGATTTTCCTTGGAAAGCATGAATATTAAACATCAAAATACCAAAACCAGTCCTTTGGTAGAACTCGGGTATCTTTTCCTTTGATTCAGTGCGACTCTCATTCAAGATTTCTTGCTTTACTGGATTACCTGTATATGCCATGCATGATGTCATCATGATATGTACATGTTTGTCTTAAATGCCTTTATGCCTACATGATTATGCAGTGCTCCTTAAGCATATTGGTCGTATGTCATTTTCGCCATGATTGTTGAGGATCTGCGTTCATTGCTTTGATTCTCGACCTTCTCTTCAGGCCTCATACCTGTCTTCGAGCTTTACGAATAATCGACGTTTCTCAGATATCACCCTTTTTGCCCTTGGTTAAACTTTGTTCTTGCTTTGAAGATCTTGCACTTATCAAATTCTTATCCGGGTAATGCTTGACATTTCTTTTGTTTAGAGTATGTCATTTCACTATTTATCATTAAATAAACACATAATAAGATGCATGAAAATGGTCAGGTAGGGACACAAAGGATATCTCATATTCCTTTATTTCAAGTGTGGCAAACAAAGAAAGTTAACCAATGAGAGTAAAAATGTCAAAAAGAAAGAAAAGGTCGTATTCAACGGATACAAATGCTCTAGATATTCAACACATGAACTCTTCCACGTTCCTCAATCAATAATCTTTTCGAGCATGGCTTCTTGCATAGAAAATTTCGAGCTTTCAGAAGTGCTTCAAATACTGTAGTCTCACTACTTGACCTATCGTTCGACCGCCAGGTTTGTTTCATTAGGACGCCCTCTTGGGTTTTCATCCTAATCTTTTTGTACTAATCAAGACGCCCTTTTCGGGTTTTCGCCCTTTTTTTTTAGATGCCCTTTTCGGGTTTTCATCTTAAGCATAATATTTCTTCACCGCATCCGAATTCACCGGATTCGGTAACTCCTTCCCATCCATCTCGGTAAGGATTAAAGCTCCTCCTTAGAATGCCTTTTTTACAACGTATGGTCCTTCCCAATTTGGTGCCCATTTTCCTCGCAGGTCTTTTTGTATTGGGAGAATCTTTCTCAGAACGAGTTCTCCTTCATGGAACTCTCTTGGTCGTACCTTCTTGTCATGGGCTGCGATCATTCTCTTTGGTACATTTGCCCATGACAAATTGCCCTTAGACGTTTTTCTTCAATGAGGTTCACTGATCATATCGAGCTCGAACCCATTCTGCTTCTTCTAACTTTGATTCCATCATACTCGCAGAGAGGGGATCTCAACCTCGATAGGTAGCACAGCTTCCATTCCATAGACTAGAGAGAAAGGAGTTGCTCCCGTAGATGTTCGCACAGATGTGCGATATGCAAACAAAGCAAATGGAAGTTTCTCGTGCCAATCTTTATATGTCTTAGTCATTTTCCCAATGATCCTCTTAATGTTCTTGTTAGCTGCTTCAACAGCCCCGTTCATCTTTGGGCGATAGGGCGAGGAATTATGATGCTTTATTTGGAACTGCTCGCACACTTCTTTCATCATATTATTGTTCAGATTCGTGGCATTATCTGAGATGATTCTTTCAGGCAAACCATATCGGCAAATGATTTCCTTTTTCAAAACTTGCACACTGCAGTCTTCGTCACATTGGCAAACGAAGCGGCTTCAATCCATTTTGTGAAGTAATCGATAACCACAAAAATGATCGATGTCCATTTGAAGCTTTTGGAGAAATTGGCCCTATGACATCCATGCCCCACATAGAAAAAGGCCACGGAGAATTCATGACATGAAGGGGTGAAGGGGCTACATGAATTTTATCGCCGTAGATTTGACATTTGTGGCATTT